>NC_068392.1:799831-1012331 GCF_023724105.1 Carassius gibelio
AGAATAAAATAAATTGGCTCGTAAAATTAGTTTCACCCTGTGGGTGACTATATTATTATGATATATTATTATTCTAAATATAATTTATTTATTAGAATTAATAAAATAATGAGTTTTATGGAACAAAGGTTTAGCTGTGTGTTGTATTCAGAGTCTCAGGGTGTAGTGGTGTGTTTTCTCTGAGAGTCTCAGGGTGTTTTGAGTCCCGTGGTGTGAATAAAGCGTGTGTTGTGTGTGTGTGTGTTCCAGGAGAAGTCGAGCGGCCGCACGGCTCATTATAAACTCACGTCTACAGTCATGCTGTGGCTCCAGACCACCAAAACCGGCTCTGGCACCATGAACCTGGGCGGCAGTCTCACCCGACAGGTACCGCTCCCCCCGCTCCTCTTATAGTGCTCAGGGAGTCATGTGACCGCCTCGGGTTACCCTCCGTGTGTGCGCGTGTGTGTGTGTGTGTGTGTGTGTGTGTGTGTGTGTGTGCAGATGGAGAAAGACGAGACGGTCGGTGAATCCTCTCCTCACATCGCTAACATCGGACGCCTGGTGGAGGTGACTCTCTCTCTCACACACACATGCTAGTTTAGCTCACACGTGTCATCACACACACTCAATCTCTGTGTGTGTGTGTGTGTGTGTCAGGACATGGAGAACAAGATCCGCTCCACTCTCAACGAGATCTACTTTGGAAAGACCAAGGACATTGTCAACGGCCTGAGGTGCGTCTCACGACTCCAAACACGAGTCAAGTACAAATATAAACAAAATTAATGAAATAAAGATTGATTCTCTATATAAGAAAATGATAGAAGATATTTAGTCTTGTTTCCTGGGGGAATTTAAATTATATTAAAATATGCCAGTGTGGTCATAAAAATAATCTTAATGCAAATGAAAAAAAAGATTATTGTGAGTGTCTATTACTAAGAGCAAATCTCCTGTAGCTCCGCCCTCCATCCACACATCAGGTTGAATACGACACACGTGAATAACAGCTTCAATGGTGTAGACAGTAATGTTTTGTGCACTGAAACTAGCTTGTAACAAGATTGATTGGGTTCGAGTCCAGCTTTTGCCGAGCTCGTTCTTTTCCCATCACGTCACATTAGAAATTATTTTCAATAAAATTAACAAAATGTTCTAAAAGTGGAAGTAAAGTGCCCAACGAGTGTTTCATAACGATGCAACTATTTATAATTGTAATAAATATAATAATGTACAATATTATTGCATCCTGTTAATGTATAACAATACTGAGGAGCACATGTATCTGCCAGTATAAAGTATAACTAGCATCTAATTATTATTTACACTTAGCCTGTAGCAAAGAACTGCTGCTTTTACAAAAGATTGCACTCAAAATATTATTTATATTATTATTTTATAGATATTTTTTGTCCATGAGATACCATTAAATGATTAGCTATGAGTTCATTAATCTAACGTTCTGTCAGTTTTCACCTGTGATATTATAACACTGAGAAGAATTATATTGTTATTGAGTCTGAAGAATGCAGACGGGTTTTTGGCGGGAGCTGTTGCCATGGTGAATCTGGCGAACTCAGAGTCAGTCAATGTAGAGTTGATTAAACTCATTTCAGCTGTTCTGTAACCGAAAACTCAGAGTTTCCAATCTCAGGGTAAATCAACTCAGACTTCAAGTTTAAACTCAGAGTTGGTTGAACCTCCTTAGTGAAACGGGCCCAGACTCGAGGTTTGAATCCATGTCGTTACTTATTTACTGATTCAGTTCAGATCTGATTCAATTCAATTCAGTTTCAGTTCTGATCTGATTCAATTCAAATCTGATTCAGTTCAATTCGGTTTCA
This sequence comes from Carassius gibelio, assembly GCF_023724105.1. Classification (NCBI taxonomy): domain Eukaryota; kingdom Metazoa; phylum Chordata; class Actinopteri; order Cypriniformes; family Cyprinidae; genus Carassius; species Carassius gibelio. The sequence goes on from NC_068392.1 coordinate 801,658, forward strand.
GTTCTGATCTGATTCAATTCAAATCGGATTCAGTTCAATTCGGTTTCAGTTCTGATCTGATTCAATTCATATCTGATTCAGTTCAATTCGGTTTCAGTTCTGATCTGATTCAATTCAGATCTGAGTTCTTGGTTCTCAAAACAAATAAACAGAGCTCCTACAGTTACACTTGAGATTTGAATCAGTGTCGTTACACATTTACTGATTCATGCCTTATTTACATTATTTATATTATTATTATTATTATTATATTACATATATTTATTTTCTATATTTAAAGTGCACCTCAAATACTTGTTATGATTGCAAAATTTGTAAACAACAAGATGAGCGTAATATAAATGAGCTATTCAGTGAACTGATTCATCTTCTGAGTGTGTGAGTCATCTTTAATGAATCGGGAATCAGAACATTTACATTTTTACCCAGCTTCCATGTTTCTCATTTGAATATCCAATACGGTTTTGTTTTTTAGGAGTTACTTATGTTAGCAAACATACTTCTTGATATTTGAGTGTATTTGTTTCATTGGTTCTTTGGTTCCATGCTGATTCGCTTCGTTCCTGGTTCTGCTTCTGTTCTCCTCACTCGTCTGTTTCTGTTCTCCTCACTCTCTGTCTGTGTCTCTGTGTCTGTGGTTTGTTGTCGTGCGGCTCCAGATCGATCGAGTCTCTTCCTGATAATCAAAAGTACCGTCAGCTGCAGAGGGAGCTGTCTCAGGTTCTGACCCAGCGTCAGATCTACATCGATTAGGGTCAGCTGTCTGTGTGCAGTGACCTCCTCAAACACACTAACTGCATGCAGGTGCATTCTGGGAACAGCTCATCAATATTAACGAGTGTCCGTAAAGCTCTCGTGTGGTTTAAACTGTTGTTTAATGACAGGTCGACTCGTTTTTATTGCAGTTTATCTCTCAGGGTTCATTAAAAACACTTTATGGACACTGAGCCCATAAAAGGTGTTATATAGTATAATATAATAGTGTTTGTTATAGTTTTTATATTATAATGTGTTGTAGATGGTTACGAGATGCATATTTTGTCTTTTTGAATGAGCAGCTGAAATAGTAACGCATATGCATTTCAAAATAAGAGTCCTGTTGTATTTCAGGCTCGTTTATGATTTAAATCCCTCATTATAAATGTAATCGTTTTTTTTTTTTGGTTGTTGTTGGTATTTTGGTTACCATATTCCTCTTATCTGTTTGAATGAGTAGCTGAAATGGTAGTATATACCTTTCAAAATAAAAGTCCCTAAGAACCTCAGGCTGGTTTAGAATTAAAAGTCCTTCTCTTTATCCAGGTTGTTATTGGTATTTTGGTCACACAATAAACAGTATGACATTTTAACATTACATTTCTTTGAACTCATCGTATCAGCTAAATCGACGGACCTCTACTTTGTGTGTACTGATGATAATACTAAGTCTATGCTAATACCCGTGTCTTGAGTGTTTTGCGCTGTCTTGCAGTTGTACGTGTGCCTGTTTAATGAAGTAAAAGCGTCTGAGATTCCAGATTTATTTTGAGATTGTATCGGTTTGTTCTGTAACAGCATGTGGTGTTGATTTTGTTTGATTCAAACCCTGTCCCCTGTACGATGACGAATGAAAGTGTGAGGTTTTGAAACCTCTCTCATCCCTTGTTTTGTGTTTTTCAGGAGCGTTCAGACGCTGGCGGATAAATCGAAGCAGGAGGCTCTGAAGAACGACCTGATGCACGCTCTTAGCCAACGCAGCAAACAGCAAAGCTAGAGACTCTCTCTCTCTCTCTCTCTCTCTCTCTCCGTTTGTCTGTCTCTCCACCTCACAGCTGTCTGTCTCCATCTGCGCAAAACAAATGAAAAAGGAGAAAAGGCTACGCTTATTGTTTTTGTATTTCAGCTTGCGTTTCCTTCACCCGTCCCTCTCTCTCTCTCTGTAATCATGTAGTATTAAGACAGCGTCTGATTGGCTCTCGGTGACATCATCACCGTGGTTGGGCGGAGCTTTAGCCCCGCCTCCAGAAGAACAAGTTTTCTCGTAGTCACGTACGTGCGTCAGGAATAAACGAGGAGCGGGTGATTTATATAAATATATATAAAATGCACATGTGTATGTATTATGAGCATTATATTGCTGTTAATATGAAACTTTCTGCTTGAGTCCACGCAGACGAGTGTGTGTTTTGCGCGAGTGTGTTTAACGTGTGTTTGTGTCATTATGCATCAAACATATTCCTCTCTTTGTCCATCTGGGAGCGTCAGACAGTTTCGTTGTTTTCTTCGGGGTGGACTATTTGTCAAGTTCATTTTTTTTCCCTCTAGTCTTTTTTTTTTTTTTTTTTGTAAAGCTTAGTTTGTTAATTTAGGGCCTCCAGCAACAATAAAAAGAGGAAAAACTGTGTGCGTGTGCTTTGTGTTTGTTTAAAAAGCTTTCGGGTCATTGAACTGCTCTTTTCCACTTTATCTGCTTCTCTGGTGTCACGATCAATCTCTTTTTCTCACATAATCAGTTACACGTTAATCAATATTTCATTAACGTTTATTTATTGCTTAGAAGCCATGTCATTGTCACAAATTATACACTTTTCACTCTCCTGATTTAATCTTAATCAAATGACTAATCATGCATGTCTTTTTGTGGTTGTTGAGGGGAGATTTAAAGATTCATTCATCTAGACATCATGTACAGTGAGACATATCTTTACAGTCTTTATATACAGGGAAGATTGATCATGACAATATGATGTAAGAGGGCTAGCTTGTTCATGGTTAAGAAGTTATCTTAAAGTTATATAATATGTTGGCATAAAGCATGATTTATTGAAAGTAACTTGTGGTGTACCACAGGGTTCAGTGTTAGGCCCTTAATGGTTTTCACTGTATATAAATTATATCTGTAATGTCTAATATTAAAAGTTGCATTTGTTGCTGACACAAATTTAGATTCTGTAAAACATTTGAAAAAGGCTTCTAAATTAACATTTTAAAGAAATTGTATGATGGTTATTGATTTTAGTAAAACAAAGTGTATAATATTTCATAATCGAGGAACTATTAATCATGAATATGTAAGTAAAATGTTGGGTGTAATTGATCAATTATGTTGGAAATAACATTAATACTGTTAAAATCAACTACATAAAACTTCAAATATATTGAATTAGATTGAATTAAATATTTTGTATCGTTCTGTTATATGGTGATTATAGTGTGGGAGTATAAGGAAACTTACCATAACGAAAAAAAACAGAAATCCCTACTTATTGTATCAATTTAATTATAACAAGCCAACCAATAAATCGTTGTAATAATGTCTGTGGTTTAGGTTCATTCATTGACTCTCTGATTCAGTGCTCCTTGTTATTATTTCTTTTGACGACTTTGGCTATTTCTATCCTCATTGAAAAAGCGTGCGAGTTGCTGGGCAGATTACAACATTTGACAAAATGTGTGAAAAATACGAAACGTGCAGCCATACATCTTGTCCAGTAGTGTTAGTCAGTAATTAAAAGCAAGGGTGTAGTAGGTTTGTGGCTGATATTAGTAGGAACATAGCGTCTCTAAACTCTTTAAGAGCTTTGGTTAGCAAAGGTTTACTTTAAAGGTTCAGTAGATCAAGCTCATTAAAATACTTAAGATCGACAGGTTTCAGTGCTGTGTAACTATAAAAGCAGTCGACATGTAAATGTTATTATGAAGCACAGAAAACCCCCGATTCTGAACTGAAAGACAGACGCGTGCACTGACTCTCTCCGGCCAGCAGGGGGCACCACAACAACACAACAAACACTTCTGGAGTTTAATCATGTAGAAACTACTATTTTGTTTACATAGCTATGAAGAACAAACAACTCAATGAATAGCACACACGAGGAACAGTTTAGTGTAATTATTATCACGGAGACTGTTTGACGTTACATCTGCAAGACGTGTGTTTGCTCATCTGCGATACATCTCCATGACGTCTGCTATCAGATGTCAAACAGACGTTTAGAAGATGTCTTTAAGATGTTTAAAACTGATATCATAGAGACGTCTATCAGATGTTGTACAAAGCAGATGTTTAACAGACGCACCTGTGCTATCTGGGTAATATAAGTATTGTAATTGTAATTCTATTAACAATAGCACACATCCAGCAAACACGGACCATCCTCTTCCTGCTGGGGAACACAATAAGAATGTTCTCTCCAGGATAACCCAAAACTAACCAAAAAACTAAATGTTTCTCCAGCGCTTTTTCAAACATGAGAGGGTTTAATGCATCTCTCCTCTCTGTAATGTCCAGGTGTTCTCTCCAGAGCAGATATTTCTTCTGAAAGTGTTGCACTGGACGGGGTTTGGGGCAGTTGCAGATTGCTCTTAAGATCTGCCCCCCCCCACCCCCCTCGGGTTTATGTTAATGATCCCCTCCCCGGTCGAGGCGCGTTCACTGGAGGTGTGTGTGTGTGTGTGTGTGTGTGTGTGTGTGTGGATCAGCATGGAGACTCCGCACAGCTCTGGAGGGAGAAACTGGGTTTAATTCATTCTTCGCGGAGGAGCAGCGCGCACGAGGAGCGATGAAGCGGGATCTGTTGATCTTTGTTTTCGGGTGGTTAAGACTCCCGTGGCTTGTGGACTGTTTCGTTGTTCATGTGAGTGAGGATGCGGGACCGGGCACCGTGATCTCCGGTCTGGAGGGACGCGCCGCCTGCGCGCTGGAGGAGCTCATCGTGCCGCGGTTCGCGGAGAGCTTTCTGCGCCCGGACTCGGGTGTGCTGACCCTCTCGAGCGCTTTGAACTGCGACGAGGTTCTTTTGAACCCGTTCGGTGTGTACGCGGTCGTGGAGTGCGCTGATAACGCGTCGGGTTTCAGACACCTTGTAACCAGCCAGTATGATGTGCACGTTCACGGGAAGAACTGCGCGAGGGTACGCAAACGGGAAGAAAGGCTGGATATGGAGATTATAAGTTTGATAGACACTTCTGAGTGCCTTGAGGCGGACACTGCTGTTTTCCGGGTGTTTGATGTGTTACCGGGCAACCCGACGCGCTGTAATATAACCGGGACTTCAGCGCTTTACATCTCCAACGGGCTGCTGTTTACTTCCGCTCCGCTGTGTTTCACTCGCGACTCTTTGATGGAGTTCCAACTGCGCTGCGCGGGACAAGAAAGAAGCGCACATTCTGGTCTCGCGCATGCGCACTGGCGCGTGGGCCGTGGCCCGTTCACGCAAACACACCTGAGGAAGTTACTGCAGCGGGCGGCGCGTTCAAACTCCGGTCTGCTGAGCAGGAGGAAGAGGAACGTCAACAATAACCCTCAGTTCCAGCCTCCCATGTATCAGGTGACTGTTCCAGAGAATCAACCAGCTGGGACTTTTGTTGTTGTTTTAAAAGCATTTGACCCGGATGAGGGTGAAGCTGGACGGCTGGAATACTTCTTAGAGGCTCTGTTTGATAGTCGCTCCAACAATCTCTTCACTGTGGACTCGTCAAGTGGACTCGTCTCCACCGTGGAGATACTAGACAGAGAGACGAAGGACACGCATGTGTTCAGGGTCACAGCGGTTGATCGTGGAACGCCTCGACGTACAGCCATGGCCACTCTTACCGTAACAGTCAGCGATACGAACGATCACGACCCTGTATTTGAGCAGCAGGACTATAAAGAGAGCGTGAGAGAAAATCTGGAGATTGGTTACGAGGTTCTGACTGTACGGGCCACGGATGGCGACGCTCCCGTTAACGGAAACATCCTTTATCATTTGCTGAACAACAATGGCACTAACGATGTGTTTGAGATCGATTCTCGGTCTGGTGTTATTCGCACACGAGGACTGGTCGATCGCGAAATGGTTGAATCCTATGTACTTCTAGTCGAAGCCAACGACCAAGGACGAGATCCCGGCCCTCGAAGCGCGACGGCGACCGTACATATCATCGTAGAAGACGATAACGACAACGCACCGCAGTTCAGCGAGAAACGCTACATCGTTCAGGTTCCCGAAGACTTGACGCCGAACACGGAAATCCTGCAGGTGACGGCGACAGATCAAGACCGCGGGAACAATGCCGTCGTCCATTTCAGCATCATGAGTGGCAACACGAGGGGACAGTTTTACATCGACGCCCAAACGGGAAAATTAGATTTGGTGAGCCAGCTGGACTACGAGATGAATAAAGAGTATACGCTTCGCATTCGAGCGCAAGATGGCGGACGCCCGCCGCTCTCCAACATCAGCGGCCTCGTCACAGTTCAAGTACTGGACGTTAACGACAACGCTCCGATATTTGTCAGCACTCCATTCCAAGCTACGGTTCTGGAGAACGTTCCAGTTGGATATTCCGTCATTCATATTCAAGCCATAGACGCCGATGCGGGAGATAATTCCCGTTTGGAATATCGTCTCACAGAGACCACGCCCAACTTCCCGTTCACCATCAACAACAGCACCGGCTGGATCGTCGTAGCATCTGAACTGGACAGAGAAAGCGTAGACTTCTATAGCTTCGGAGTAGAGGCTCGAGACCACGGAACGCCGGCCATGTCCTCGTCCGCGAGCATCAGCATGACTATACTAGACGTCAACGACAACAACCCTGAGTTCACGCAAAAGGCCTACTACATGCGTCTAAACGAGGACGCGTCCGTAGGAACGAGCGTCGTCACCGTGTCCGCCGTCGATCAGGATATCAACAGCGTTGTTACGTATCAGATCTCGACTGGGAATACTAGAAACCGATTTTCCATCACTAGCCAGAGCGGCGGAGGCCTGATAACCCTCGCTCTACCGCTGGACTACAAGCTGGAAAGACAGTACGTCCTCACTGTAACGGCGTCAGACGGGACACGCTTCGACACGGCTAAGGTTTACGTTAATGTAACAGACGCTAACACTCACAGGCCAGTTTTCCAGAGTTCGCATTACACGGTCAACATCAACGAGGACCGGCCTGTCGGGACGACCGTAGTGATGATTAGCGCGACAGACGAGGACACGGGAGAGAACGCTCGAATCACGTACTTCATGGACGACAGCATCCCGCAGTTTAACATCGATTCGGATAGCGGCGCTGTAACCACGCAGATGGAGCTCGATTACGAAGATCAAGTTTCCTACACGCTCGCCATCACAGCTCGGGACAACGGCATCCCGCAGAAATCCGACACCACGTACTTGGAGATCCTGGTGAATGACGTTAACGACAACTCGCCCGTGTTCCTTCGCGACCGCTACATGGGATCAGTCATGGAGGACATTCCCACCTTCACCAGCGTCCTGCAGGTGTCCGCGACCGACCGAGACTCGGGCCTCAACGGACGCATCTTCTACACCTTCCAAGGCGGTGAAGACGGAGACGGAGACTTCATCATCGAGTCCACGTCGGGGATCGTACGAACCCTGCGACGTCTTGACCGAGAAAACACGCCCGTTTATAACCTCCAAGCCTTCGCGGTGGATAAAGGTGTCCCGCCGCTCAAGACGCCAGTTGATATCCAGGTGACCGTTTTAGACGTAAACGACAACCCGCCTGTGTTCGAGAAAGATGAGTTTGATATCTTCGTGGAGGAGAACAGTCCCATCGGGCTCGTGGTGGCCCACATATCTGCCTCAGACCCAGACGAAGGCAGCAATGCACAAATCATGTACCAGATCGTGGAAGGCAACATCCCTGAGGTCTTTCAGCTGGACATCTTCTCCGGCGAGCTCACCGCTCTGACCGACCTCGACTACGAGATGCGTTCGGAGTATATCATCGTAGTTCAAGCCACGTCTGCGCCTCTGGTCAGCAGAGCCACGGTCCACATCAAACTCATCGACAAGAACGACAACGTCCCCATCCTCAAGAACTTCCAGATTATATTTAACAACTATGTAACCGATAAGACCAGCAGCTTCCCGTCGGGTGTGATCGGCCGGATCCCGGCCCACGACCCGGACATCTCCGATCAGCTCCACTACAGCTTCCAGGCCGGGAACGAGCTGAATCTGGTGCTTCTGAACCAGAGCACAGGAGAGATCCGACTCAGCCGAGCCCTGGACAACAACAGACCGCTGGAGGCGTCCATGAAGATCTCCGTCTCGGGTGAGAACATGCTCCAGATCTTTCAGTGTGCTTGTTTAGCAGTTTTGTAGGACTGAGTGCTTGCGTGACATCTGTGCATTTGTAGGTCGGCGGTGATGTATAATACATGACCTTTGCTCCGAGATGCAGTGGCTCGGTATTAATAATGAGTGAGTGAATGCACTGCGGGACACGGATGAGGGTTTAGCAGATCTGTCTCCATTTCCTTCAGGTTATTTGACATTGAAGCAGATCCAGTGTAGTGCACATTAACCGCTAGTCATGAATGTACAGCGGTCGCTCTTCACGTGATTGCGTGACTGTGGCCTGATGGAGAAACAACTCGGCTGAATTCATCATTTTTGTTCATTCTGACAGAAAAGATGCATTTCAGGCCAATTACTGTGAGACAAAACTCAAGGAATAGGTCTGGTTTCCAGAGTTTTAATGGTGCTGACAGAAATACTCACTCAGCCACTGATGTTTAATCATGTTCAGATCTAGGTTTACTCTGTGTTTACAGGGTTCAATAGAAACGATGCTTTGTACTTCATTTGTTCTGCCTACTTTTACATGCTAAAACAAAAAAATATATATATAGGGTTAGGATGTTAAATATATATACATATAACAATGTATGATGTTGAGATTTAATTGTAAAAAACAAAAAGTGTATAATTTTTAATAATAGGCAGAAATCTCTGGAAATTAGACAGTGTATATATATATATATATATATAAATCAGAACAATACTTGTTGATCTATCAACAATTTTTATCCCATGCTAACTGAACAAAACCTCACTTAGATTTGCTAACATGTTTGAATCTGCAGAATTGTTGATGTTTATGTTCAGTATGTGACACAAAGACCAAATGTTGAAGTTTGAGGGCCATAAAAACATGTAAAATATCAAAATCTTGCGCAGTGTATCCACTGGCCCTCTGAGGCCCCGGGCATCGGGACACACTTATTGTTGAGCCCTGCTTTACATGCAGTTCAGCGCTTCAGCTGCTCTTTGTGTCTGTGAGGGTCAAAGGTCAGATGGCCAGCGTAGATCATCTTAGCATAGCTGTGAGAGCGGTTAGCAGCCGATAGCCCAGCGCCATGACTTGTTTTCCTAGCGTTGAGCCCCGAGAGCATCTTTAATGAAAGAGGAAGAGCCCCTAGTGACACATGAGTGTGTGTGTGTGTGTGTGTGTGTGTGTGTGTGATTATAGATCGATTCATACGTGTGTAACAGCTGCTGCTGTGTCTCAGCCAATCAGAGAGCAGCACTCATCACTCACATCACACCTGCTGAGAGAGAGAGATAAAAATACTGCTGAGGAGGAGTGTGTCACACTAGAGGTGTGTGTGTGTGTGTGTGTGTGTGTGTGTGTCAGATGGGACTCGTTTCCTGTTTGATGATTAATATCTTTGTTTCAGTCTGATTAACATTATAATCTCTTCTGTTGATGGGAAGGTTTGGATTGTTCTGATTAATGCACTCAGGTCTTTTATTAAGAGATGCGCTACTTTGCAATTATTATAATAGGGTCTAGTAAGATAACTAGCTGATTGATATACATTTTAAATGTTTTTTTTTGGTAATATTTGGTAAAAATTCACTCAGTAAATAAACAGAAACTTTTTATAAAAAATTTAAATGCAATGTAAAACTACAGTAAACAAATGCATAAATTAATGATTGTTTTTAATCATTTACAGCACCTTGTTTTTATAAAAAAAAAAAAATTGATAAACAAACATGATGTAAATCTAAAAGATGTTTAAATGTGTGCAAATTAGAGACACAAAAGTTTCTCAGGGCAAGTGTTGTTTTAATACTGTTCTAGTGTATAAAGTATATTTAGGTTTTTGTCACTTTATGTTTTGTGCATTTATAACTATTTAAAATAATTTTTTTTGTTTTTGCATCTGTTGGACTGGTGTGCAGTGTTTCAGGCAGCGGTTGTTCAGATGTATATTGTGTAGATCAGTGTTTGTGGTTCAGATGAACATGTTTCCAGCATCTGTTTGACAGATTATGAGATGCTGATGTGTCTTTTCCCTGCTGCTGTAAATCCTCAGGGTAAATAACAGTAAAGCCTTCGCTGATCAAACGCTGGGACTGGATTTGTGCTCATGAGCGTTACACTGATCTCACCAGCTCACAAATACAGATGATTTTAGATATTCAGTGTTCATTTTATCCTCTGTTCTCTCAGTTTAATGTTCAGATTCACCATGAGATCAGTCAGCTTCCCCAAACTTTCTTATTAGTATTCAAAGTGACAGAGTATCATGCGAGGTGAACACTGCGTCACCGTTCTGTGTTTCTGTTGAAGTAAACACTAGAAAGAGTAGATCATAGATCAGCTGTCAGTTCCCTGAAGATCTGTGAAGGCTGTGGGTTCCTAGAATAGCGTGGATTTCGCTATTCTCTTAGAGCGATTATTAGAACAGAATGGTTAAATATCGTTATAGTTATCGGTATAGTTTACGTTATAGTTGTGTGGATTTCGATTTTCTCATAGAGCGATTATTATAACTGTATGGTTAAATATCGTTATAGTTATCGGTATAGTTTACGTTATAGTTGTGTGGATTTCGATTTTCTCATAGAGCGATTATTATAACTGTATGGTTAAATATCGTTATAGTTATCGGTATAGTTTACGTTATAGTTGTGTGGATTTCGATTTTCTCATAGAGCGATTATTATAACTGTATGGTTAAATATCGTTATAGTTATCGGTATAGTTTACGTTATAGTTGTGTGGATTTCGATTTTCTCATAGAGCGATTATTATAACTGTATGGTTAAATATCGTTATAGTTATCGGTATAGTTTACGCTATATTTGTGGTGTGGTTTTTTAATATTCTCATAGAGCGATTATTAGAACTGTATGGTTAAATATCGTTATAGTTATCGGTATAGTTTACTCTATAGTTGTGTTGTGGATTTCCCTGTTCTCTTAGAGCGATTATTAGGACTTCATCATGAAAGTATTCTCTTAGTGTTCATGTGATTATTAAAACTGTTATGGTTATTAGTTATCTTCACTGTAGTTGTTATAGTTATCTATTTATTTTAGTTATCATTATTGTAAGTTATCATTATCATTATAGTTGTTTTAATTATCATTGTTATTGTTATAGTTATTCTTATAGTTATTTTAATTATCATTGTAGTTATTGTTAGTTATCATCATGATTATAATTATTTTAGTTATAGTTGTTATTGTTCTGGTTATTGTTAAAGTTAGTTATTTTAGTTGTCAGTATTATATTGTTACTATTATAATTATTTTGTTTATAATTACATCATTATAGTTATCATTACAGTTATCGTTATTGTAATAGTTATTTTACTTGTTGTAGTGATCACTATAGTTATGATTATAGTTAATGTTTGTTTTTATAGTTGTCGTTCCTGGTGTAAAAGTAACTTTAGTCGAAGGAATGGCCTTTTTTGGCTATTAATTGAACGCTGTAGTGTTTTATCGTATCGCTGTTGCGTGGTTTTATTGTCCAGCGTGTTACAGTGTGTTTTCTGTTGGTCAGGCTGGCTTGAGTCTCTGGTCTGTGTGCTGAGTGTGTTTCTGAGGTCATCAGTCAGAACTTCACCTCCCCGTGTTCACCTTCACTCTCTCTCTCTCTCTCTCTCTCTCTCTCTCTGCTGTTGTGTGTGTGTCTCTCGCCCCTCCTCCATGTCTTTCAGTGTCTTTTCTCTTGCTTGTGAATAATGCCACTGAGAAATGCTTTTGTTAAGTGCTGAGTCGCCATGACGACCTCAACAGAGCCTGAGAAATGCCTGCTGGGTGGGGCGGGTCACAGCGCCAGTGTGTGTGGGTGTGTGTGTGTGTGTGTGACGACCCGCGGGCCTTTTAACATGCTAATGCATTGAGACTCTCAGGCCTCCTGGATGGCCTCTATAATGAAGAGTAATGTGAAGAATGTGTGTGTGTGTGTGTGTGTGTGTGTGTGTGTGAGGCCACAAATAAATACAAATGACCCAGGAAACGTCCTTTGAGTGTGCGAGAGAGTGTGTGTGAGTTTGAGTTAGTGTGTGTGTGTCGTCGTCTTGTTTCCTGTTTAAACAGACAGTCAGACTGCAGTTCTCTGGTCAGCTCTGCAAACACACACATGACACTGGATCTTGATCGTCAGACTCATGCTGGATCTGTGCTGCTTCGGGCCGTGTGTAACAGCAGGGAAATGTGTTGCGTGGGAGGTGCGAGTGTGTGTGTGTGTGCTTTGCGTCTCATGATGGCTGTGAGTGGCTCTGAGCTCTTGATTTGCTGGTGTTTGTGAGCAGACTCAGGCTGTCCTGATACTGATTGATTCAGTCCTGATGAACACATCTGTCCTGCTGCTGCAGCTGTGAGGAGAATGGATTTGTGCCGTGTGATTGGCTGATGAGGGAGGAGTAGCCCCGCCCCCCTGCTGAGTGCACTTTCTTCCACGCTGAGCTCAGGTTGAGGAAATGCTCCTTTAGTTCCCATGACAACACAAACTCACACAAACTTACTATTACATGTGCACGCACAGACACACACACACACACAAACACACACAGACACAAATTCACTATTAAACACACACACACACAAACACACTCACACAAACTCACTATTGCGTAAGCACACACACAGACACAAACTCACTATTAAACACACATATACACACACACACACACTCACTATTAAGCGCGCGTGCACACACACACACACACAAACTCACTATTACGTGCGCACACACACACACACACACACAGAGACAAACTCACTATTGAACACACACACACACAAACTCACCATTGCGCACACACAGACACAAACTCACTATTACACACACACACACTAACACAAACTCACTATTACGCACACACACACACACACACACACTAACTCACTATTATGCACACACACAAACTTACTACTACACACACAAACACACTATTTTACGCACAGACACACACACACACACTAACTCACTATTATGCGTGCACACACACAGAGACAAAGTCACTATTACACACACACACACACACACACACTCACTATTACGCGCACACACACAAACTCACTATTATGCAGACACAAACTTCTACACAAACACACTCTACATTACGCACAGACACACACACACACTAACTCACTGTTATGCACGCGAACACACACACACACACAGACACAAACTCACTATTATGCACACACATAAACTTACTACTACACACACAAACACACTCTATTAAGCACAGACACACACACACACTAACTCACTATTATGCACGCGCACACACACACACATACACAGACACAAACTCACTATTACACACACAGACACAAACTCACTATTACGCACACACACACACTAACTCACTATTATGCGTACACACACACACACACAAACTCATTATTACGCACACACTCTATATTACGAACTCACACACACACACACACACACACTCTCACACAAACTCACTATCGCTCACACACACACACACACACAAGCACTTATGAATATGCAGGTGATTTAATGGAAGTGGGCGTGTCTGAGAGCCTCTGATTGGTCTGTGGGAACTAGAGAGCTGTAATATAGTTACCATAGCAACAGGATGAGTGTGATTAGTGCAAGTTTATTACAGATGCTGATACAGTGAAAATGAGTCTGATAACACCAGTAACATCATATCTATCTCTCTATCTATCTCTCTATCTATCTGTTGTTTTTTCCTTCTATCTGTCATCTGCAACACTTTAGCAACCATTTTGAACACCCTAGTAACTGCATGGCAACCATCTAGAACACCTTAGCCACCTGTCTGTTGTGTATGTTATTGATATTGTAAATGTTGTGTGTTCATATTGTCACACATGTTCAAGGAAGACATTGCAAACAGAAAACCGTGTGCGACAGAAGAGCAGCAGACTCGTCTCTGAACACTGAAACACTGCAGACCTGCGGCTCCAGGGGCATTCTGGGAGTTTTACATGAGGCTGATGATGAGATGATGATGGGGAATATATCTGACACACACACACACACACACACACACACGCTGGCTGGGATTGGCCTCTTGACGGCTTGATTACAGTGTTCAGCTGCTGCAGTGCATTGTGGGAGCCTCCAGCGCTGGTTTCTCCTCAGGTTTCAGCCGCTCGGGGAGATTGTGCTTCTCACGTCTCTATTGAGTTTGAAAGAGTGTGAGAGTGAAACACAGACGGGTTCAGACTGATGTCATGATGTTCACGTCTGAGCTGTGATTGGCTGAGGGAAGTGGCGTCATGTTTGTATGAGGATCCATCCACATGAACTGATTTAAGCGAACCATGTCCAAATGATTCATCAAATCATGCAAATGAATGATTCGTTTGGTATATCATTCCAGTGAATCAATTAATTTACGTGAACTGTCCATATTAGCTGATTAATTCAAATGAATAATACAAACAAACCCATTCACTTAAGTGAACCAGCCAAATGAACTGATTCATTATAAGTGAACAGTCCAAAACAACAGATTCATTTAAGTGAACAGTCCAACCAGGGTTGCTTTTCCCCAAAAGTTTCATTAGCTAATAATTGTAGCAAGTTCAGTTGAACTCTATTGATAACGAGATGACAGAACTTGCGACCAGTTACTTTTTGGAAACAAACTCCTAATTCGTTTACGTGAACTGTACAAATTAACCGATTTATTTAAGTGAACCATGCAGATGAACCAATTCACTTAAATGAACCATCACAATGAACTAATTCATTATAAGTGAACACAGGGAAAGGATTCATTTAAGTGAAATGTCTAAATGATCAGCGCTGCGTTTCCCAAAAACATCCTAAATCTGAGCAGATTGGAGACCCACTGCCACCAAACTTAGCTTACGATGACTTTGGAAAACACAGCCCAGATTTGTTTAAGTGAATCATTCAAACTAACAGAATCATTTAAGTGAACAGTCCAAACGAACAGATTCATTTAAATAAACTGCAAGAATTAAAAAATTCATGTGAGTGAACCAAGATTAAATTAACCAGTTTATTTAAGTGAACCATCCTTATGAACAGAATCTTCTAAGTGAACCATCAAAATGAACGAATCAGTTTCAGTGAACTGACAAAGTAAATGAGTTTATTGAGGTGAAACGTCTGAATGAACAGATTCATTTAAGGGAAAAGCCCACAGTGAAGAGTCTGTGTGATCATGAAGATTGTAGTGTGCGTGTGTGTGTGTGTGTATGTGTGTGTGTGTATGTGCGTGTGTATGTGTGCGTGTGTGTGTGTGCGTGCGCGTGTGTGTGTGTTCATGTGTCTTGCGTGTTTGTATGTAGGTTAATGTCGTACACTCAGGTTGGCCTCATTCCTCAGTCTTTTTGTGTTTGTCTCCATCATCACGCACTTCTTCTCTTCATCTGTTGGTTTGAGCTCAGTCTTTTCAGAAAGAGTCGATCGTTCAGTGCTGATGTGATTCTTGCTCCTGACAGGCTCTTATTAGCGTGACAAACATGACAAGAGGCTGGCGTTTGAGCTTGTTTTATTAAAACCTATCAATAAACAGCTTCAAAAATCTCCAGATTGATGATGAGATGCAGTTTACGGCTCGTTTCTGAACTGCTGAACCATACACAATATCTACAGGAACCTCTGATCAGGAGAAAGTATGCTGAATAATAATTACAATACACAGTTTCATATGTTTTTATTTATTTATAATGCATCCTAAATAGTAATCATATTTAAATATACTAATTTAAATTATTTGTATTATATATATATTGGTATATTGGTTAACTAAAACGAATACCAATAATTTTTATTAACTGAAAGTTGAAATAAAGAACAATATTAGATAAAACCTTAATAACTTAGCTGCAAATTAATTATATGTTAATTCTGCCTTGGCAATTAACTAGAATTAAATATTACTGAAACTAAAACTGGCGTAAAAATAATTTAAAGCTAAATAGAAAAATTAAAATAAACAACAAATTTTATGAATCAACAAATTGTTTTATAATGTTATAAAACAAAATGTCTAAAGCTAAAATTCAAATGAGAATTGAAGCGAATTCAAAATAATAATAATTGGTATAATAATATAATAATACTGATTGTTGTTGAGTTAAGAAGTCTCAAATATATCAGCTGTAGAAGATAAACTGAAATCTTGTCATTTTTATGTGTATAATGATTATTAAATGTAAAGAGCTGCACTAGTTAACGAGGGTGTGTTCAGTGAGGACTAGTTCTTGTTATGAGAGATGGTCAGGTTTGAATATTAGCGTGTTTGTTTGTGTTGCTGTTTCTCTTGTGTGTGTGTGTGTGCGTGTGTGTGTGTGTGTGTGTGTGTGTGTGTGTGTGTGTGTGTGTGTGTGTGTTTGAGTGTATTGTGTGGTGTTTGTGCTCGCGCTGCACGGTTCCCAGCATCCCTTTCTCTGTGTTTGGACCCTCATCACATGTTTATTGGCAGGCGGCTCGGTTTATTTGCATCAGGGTGGATTGGAGGAGTATTCAGTCAATTAGCGATCACTGTTAGATTGTGCTGAAGGAGACACTGCTCGTTAGAGCCAAAACTGTGCTGGGAAGTTACTGTCAAACTACAAGATGTTCAGCATTTACATTAGTCAAACTAAACCTGAACTACTAACAACACTGAAGAACCACCACCGAGTCAGTGAATCATTTATGAACCAATTCATTTTGAACTAATGAATGGATCCATTTAAGTGAACCACCTAATTTAACCAATTTGTAAGTGAACTATTTAAAGAAACAGATTAATTTTAGTAAATAAACCAAATTAATGGATTTTTGTGGATGGTTCACTTGAATGAATTTGTTAATTTAGCTCTGTTCACTTAAATTAACCAGTTCATTTAAAAAAGGTTCACTTTAATGATTCCTTTCATTTGGATGGTTCCCTCAAATAAATGTGTTCATTTGGATGATTCACATAAATCATGGTTTTGATCGTTCACTTAAATGATTGTTCACCTAAATGGATGATTCACTCTTTAAATGAATCAGTTCAGTTGGACTTTTCACTCAGTGAATCTGTTCATTTGGACGGTTCACTTAACAGAATCGTTCATTTGGACAATTCGCTTAAATTAATCTGTTCATGTGGACCATTTACCTAAATGAATTAATTCCTGTAGATGGTTTGTTTTAAATGAATTCATACATTGGGACAGTTCCCTTTAAATAAATTAGTTTATTTGGAAAGTTCACTTAAAAGAGCACATTCATTAAACTTATTTAAGTGAATGATACAATTAAACAATTCATTTTGATAAATCATCCAAATGAGCCAATTATTTTAAGTGAATCATCTAAATGAACCGATTCACATAAGTGAACTATTCAAATGAATGAAATTAAGTGAAACACACAAAGGTGCTGATTATTTTAAGTGAACCATCACAATGAACCGATTCATTTAAGTGAACCATATATTAAAACTGAGTTAATCCTGTGAGCTTTCCCTTGGTTAGTATTGTTGCTGTATTAAGCCGCCTGTATTACTCTGCTAAAGATATGCTGAATGATTTGGTGATTCCTCTGTGTTCCTGTAGATGGCGTTCACTCGGTGTGGGCTCAGTGTCTGCTGCAGGTCACCATCATCACTGACGAGATGCTCTCCAACAGCATCACGCTGCGATTGGCCGACACGTCGCAGGAGCGCTTCCTCTCGCTCCTATTGGCTCAGTTCCTGGAGGGCGTGGCCAGCGTTCTCTCGGCGTCACGTGAGGACGTGGTGGTCTTCAACATCCAGGACGACACGGACGTCAGCGCAGGCATCCTGAACGTCAGTCTGTCGGTGGCGGTTCCGAGCGAGGGGTCGCGGGGTCACGGGGTCACCCCGGCGCGGCTGGGTCGCAGCAGCGGAGGCGAGGTGGAGTTCTTGGGCTCGGAGGAGCTGCAGGAGCGGCTGTATCTGAACCGTAGTCTGCTGGCACAGATCTCCTCGCAGGAGGTGCTCCCGTTCGACGACAACATCTGCCTGCGCGAGCCGTGCGAGAACTACATGAAGTGTGTGTCCGTGCTGAAGTTCGACAGCCTGGCTCCGTTCGTGGCGTCCGACACCATCCTGTTCCGGCCGATCCACCCGATCGCAGGCCTGCGCTGCCGCTGTCCGCTCGGCTTCACCGGAGACTACTGCGAGACGGAGGTCGATCTGTGCTACTCCAGACCCTGCGGCGCTCACGGCGTCTGCCACAGCCACGAGGGAGGCTTCACCTGCCACTGTCTGCACGACTACACAGGTGAGGGGGCGGAGCCTGGCACAGACACGCCCACATCCCATCACACACGCCCATGAAATATTCATGTTATTCTCAATGAAAGGGGGTCATAACCTCCTGCAGGTGTGTTTGGATTGCTTTATATTCCAGTCACATATTCCTCAGAAGTGACGGCCGAGCCGTTTGAAGGTTTGTGTCTGTCGAAACGCTCGGTAATCACAGAGAATAATAGATGATAAGAGATGACATGACGCTGAGATCATCAGAGACGAGGTGAGAGGTCAGATCAACAGAAATGAGATGAGATGTGATAATCAGAAATACAATGTGATTATCTGAGATGAGATGTGATAATTAAATGTAATCGAGATCAGAGATGATGTGATAATCAGATGAGATGTTATGATCAGGGATGTGAACCTCTCTCTGGTCAGAGGTCAGAGGTCAGAGGTGGTTCTGAGAGTTTAATCTTCTCTGATCTGAACACGTTCGTCTTATGAAGTTACCAGCTCCTGTGATTCGCTCTGAATCTAATATAACAGATGAAGTGTGTTCTACAGCTCTTTTAACACGGTGTGTGTCACAGCCCACATGTTATTATTACATAAGATCTGCACTCTGTGTGTGTGTGTGTGTGTGTGTGTGTGTGTGTGTGGTGCTTCACGCACAAGTGTTGTGTAGGTGTGCAGGTGTGTGGGAGCTTCAGTGTGTGTGTGTGTGTGTGTGTGTGTGTGTGTGTGTGTGTGTGTGTGTGTGTGTGTGTGTGTGTGTGTGTGTGTGTGTGTGCAGGTGTGTGGGAGCTTCAGTGTGTGTGTGTGTGTGTGTGTGTGCAGGTGTGTGGGAGCTTCAGTGTGTGTGTGTGTGTGTGTGTGTGTGTGTGTGTGGGAGCTTCAGTGTGTGTGTGTGTGTAGAGGACTGGAGTGTATTAAAAGCACTGAGCTGTCTCTCTCTCTCTCTCTCTCTCTCTCTCTCTCTCTCTCTCTCTGGTTCTGTCTGTGTTCCTGACTCCTGCTGTCCTGCCAGCTGCTCCTCCTCTGAGTGTGTGTGTGTGTGTGTGTGTGTGCTGAACACGAGTGTTATTTAACATGTTTGTGAGCAGCATGTTGGACTCATCTCATCTCTCATGAGATCTGTTCATTTTGAGGAGATGAATCATTCACACTGCTACTAAAGAGAGAGAGAGAGAGAGAGAGAGAGGTGGAGTAAGATCCATGTTAATGATTGATGTGATCTGATGTGATGATGAACTTCAGGAGATGTTCGCTCAGGTCATGGTCAGCACTGAGAAGGTGTTTTATTCTTTAAGTAGTGCTGGATTATTACAACAATGAGTGAGTGAGATAATAATCACACATCTCAATCCAGATGATCCATTGTAGTGAATCACTTGAATGAACAGTTCAAAATGATTCATTTGAATCATCGCTCAACAGTGAACACAGAACGTCCTGTGCAGCATTGTATCTTTTTACAATAAACATTTATTCAACATGAAATCAGTATTGACTAACTGACTACTAACTCAATCTTGCTCTTAATGTGAATGATTTGTTAGAGTCATATCATGCCATTCATGTTCAGATATGTTCAGGTCAGGTAGATCAGCTGATCATTATGTCTGAACTGTTAAAATGATTCATTTGAATCATTGTTCAACTATGAACCCATCTAACAAGATGAGTCAAAATGTGTTTATAATGTCTTATAAAAACTAATTTTTTCAAGTTACACCTTGAATAATAAGTTAATTAAAAGAGCTGATAGTTAGATACTGCCACTTTAAATCGCTGGCTAAATGTTCTCAGTAGTTTGTAATGTAGTAAACCAGAGATGTACTGTTGTTTGACAGGCGCTGGTTTCTCATCACTGAGCCGTGATCGTGGGGTCATTAGTCTGTTGATAAAGGCTGTAAACGAGGGTGTAACGAGGCTGACCCTGCTGTTGGCTGAGGATCGCGAGGTTCACGCTGAACTTCTCATGGATCGTGTCGAGTGTGTGTATGAATATGGATGAGCTCTTTGATGTGGAGCCCGTATTTAAAGCTCTGACCTCGTTTCCCATCAAAGACCTTCTGAGAGGATCCAACACACACCGCATCAATATTTCATCACGCGCCGAACCGTGTGTGTGTGTGTGTGTGTGTGTGTGTGTGTGTGAACAGGAAGATGGAGCGACTGGCACGCACACAAATGTTTCCGTTATGATGAGCGTGACGAATCGACTTCTGTGTGTCGAACAGTGATGCCTTTGTCTTCACAACAACACACACACACCAACACCAACACACACACACACACACACACACCAACACACACACACACCCACACACACGCACACACACACACCAACACCAACACACACACACACACACACACACACACACACATGCACACACACACACACCAACACCAACACCAACACACACACACACACACACACACCAACAAACACACACACACCCACACACATACCAACACACACACACACGCACACACACACACCAACACACATGCACACACACACACACATGCACACACACACCCACACACACAGTCTTCCTCACGTTCATCTTCCTCTGTCTTCACTATGTCTGTATTTTTACCTTCATCCATGAGAAAGAAAAATCACAAGTGAAATCTCTTAAATAACTCTTTAAAGGCTGAGGAAACATCTACTTGAGAAATTTGCTGAAGCATCTTGATGTTTGTCATGAGAAAAGGACTAAATACCATCATACAGACCACAGCAGGACAGAGGAATCAGTGAGAATGAGATCTCTTGTTTCTCATCGAGAGAAATGAGATGAAATGGAGATCAAACTGAGAATTGTTTCTGCTGAGAAAAGGTTAAACTCGTAGAATCGTAGCACACTGATATCGATCCTCACAGGAAAGCAACATCTCAAACCAGATCTCATCAATGTCTCGATTGTTTCTCCAGGAGATGACGATATTTGATATTTGTAAAGTCTGAGAGAAAGAGCTCATCAACACGTGTCTCCTCTCCAGATTCAGAAGAGATCTCCGCTATATCTCAAACCTTTCTCACCATATGATCACTATACTGTATAGTAATGATCTCTTTAATGTCTCGATTGTTTCTCTGGGAGAAAAAAAAACAATTTTCGTAAAGACTTTAGTTTCTGTTGAGAAAAAAGATGAGTCTCCCCTAGAGTTCTAGAAGAAATCTCAACAATGTCTCAAACTGTGCTCAGGTTTGCTCCCAAAGTCTCGATCTCAGTCCGAGCTCAGACATTTCTCACCAAATGATCTCTAAACTCTTGCTGGATGATGACTAGTGACGCATCTGGGTCTGTTTTAGTAGAAACATCTGAGACAAAGCTGAGACTTCTCTGAAGTGAGCTGTGAAATAGCAGGAATTGAGCAATAAAATGATTTTGCGTTTTAAACTAGACTGACAAACTATTTCTCTCTGTCA
This sequence comes from Carassius gibelio, assembly GCF_023724105.1. Lineage (NCBI taxonomy): Eukaryota > Metazoa > Chordata > Actinopteri > Cypriniformes > Cyprinidae > Carassius > Carassius gibelio. Next base: position 823,362 of record NC_068392.1, read on the forward strand.
GGCAGGTGAGTGATGTGAAAACGTCTTAAAAGAGATCTCTTTAATGTCTCGATTGTTTCTCCTTGAGATGAAAACGATATTCGGAAAGTCTCTGGCTTCTCATATGTTTCTCTCGAGAATAAGCCCATTCGTCTCAAACATGTCTCCTCTCGAATTTCAAAGAGATCTCAGCTATGTCTCACACTGTGCTCAGATGTGCTCCCAACATCTCGATCACAAGTCTGAGAAAACAACATTTCTAATTAGAGGATGACCAGGAGAAGCATCTGAGAGAACGTTGAGACTTCAGTGAGACGTAAACGAGATTTGAAAGAGCAACATGAGCAATGAAATATGTGTGTGTGTGTGTGTGTGTTTAAACTAGACTAATAAACTATTTGTGTCTGTTCGTCATGTGAACACTCAGATCTCGTCTCGCTCCGGACACTGTGCTAGAATCTCAAACCAGATCTCATTAATGTCTCGATTGTTTCTCCAGGAGATTAGATTGTTATTCATAGTCTCTGGCGTCTCATATGTTCATTAATCTCACACGTGTCTCCTCTAGAGTTTCAGAAGAGATCTCAGCTATGTCTCAATCTGTGCTCACGATCCCAAACTCCGAGATCTCAAACATTTCTCACCAAATCCTCTCACTGGGTGATGACTAGGGATTCAGCTGGGCCTGTTTTAGGAGAAACATCTGAGACAATGGGATGTGAGATCTCAGCTATGTCTCAAACTGTGCTCAGATGTGCTCACGATCCCAGGGGCTCGATCTCAAACACTTTTTACCAGACGATGACTAGTGCCTCATTTGGGCCTGATTTAACAAATAAAAACATGTGAGACAGAGTTGAAACTTCAGTGAAGCGTAGAGGAGCTCTCTCTGAAGTGAGCTGTGAAAATGCACCATTTGAGCAGTGACATGTGTTTGAACTCTTTTCTCCTCCAGGTGAGCGATGCGAGGTGTCGTCGCGCTCCGGCCGCTGTGTCCAGGGCGTGTGTAAGAACGGTGGGACGTGTCTCAATCTTCTGGTGGGGGGCTTCAGGTGCGAGTGTCCCCCCGGAGGCTTCGAGAAACCCTTCTGCCACATGAGCTCCAGGAACTTCCCTCCGCAGACCTTCATCACCTTCAAGGGTCTCCGGCAGCGCTTCCACTTCACGCTCTCGCTGTCGTGAGTATCTGTCTCCAGATGAAGCCGTCAGCCGTGTTTGTTCGTTAGTCAGAGAGTCAATATCGCTTAATGAAGCTCCTTCTTCGGGATGTTTGCTCAGTGTCTCCGAAGCTTTATCCGCTCGTCTCCAAGCGTTATTTAACATTATCCAAAGCTAATATTTTTATTCCCAAACGTCAGTGTTGATCTGTCCGTGTCGAATGGGAAAACAGATGCTCTGTCCGGATGCTCTTTTCTTTCTCTCTTTCTCTCACGCTGGTTTGCTGATGAATGCTCTGTCACTGATCTGTTTAGCGTGTGTATAGACTGTGTGTTCAGGACGGATGAGAGCTGTTTTGCGCGGGTTGCTCGGCGCTGATTCTTGTGTTTCCAGGGATGTTTTCCGAAGGTTTAAAGGGTCATACTGTGAGTTTCCAGGACTTTAAACTCTCCGAAAACCTCCAAAAAGGACTTGGTTTCCATTGAAACATTAACACCTAATCATACACATCTTCACCGAGCTTGAGTAGGAAGAAGAACAAAAAAACTCGAATATGATTTACATGTAGATGTCTCAAAAACAGAACGTCTTTTATTGCACAGATCAGAAGGAGGGTGTAACGTGATCATGAGAGACTCCATTATGGCTGTTTTTGGTGCGTGAAACCTTCAGGAACGTGATGAGAGGAGCTCGGGGAAGATATGAAATGTATGAAACGACCCCATTAACTGTGCCAGAGATAAAGAGGATGTTGGGGTGATGCTGAAGGAGAAACCAAGGGTGTGTGTGTGTGTGTGTGTGTGTCTCGGGAGATGTGATTATTCTCCTCAGTAACCAGGTCAACAGCACTAAACCCCACGGCAAAACCACAGGAACATCCACGAACACACCAGCACATCACACACACGCGCTGCTTTTAACATTTCACCCATTTCCTGTGTCATGCATTATTGCATTATTTAAAAAATACTGACAGTAATTAATAATAATGTTTAGAAATATATAGAAAAACCTGAATTGAATTTACAACCCACAGAACATTAATAAGCATTAAAAACCGCTGTTTCTCCAGCTTTCATCTAGATGCTTTCATCCAGACGGGGAGCAGAGTTTCAGGTTCGACTGCAGTGTAATAATAACAGCGAGGTGTCTGCGAGCGTTAGTTTGATGGGGTCTGTCGTGTCTCTCCCGCTGCTGCTCGCTGACCTACTTTAACTTTATAAAGATGAGACGGATACCTGTGAAGATCTGCTGCACATAGATGCGCAGTTTAATCTACTGATGTTTCCACAGCAGAAACACTGAGTTTAATCCACACACACACACGATTGGACTGCTGATGTGAACGATGGACTTAAAGATATTCACACACACACACACACACTCGCTCCTGGTCTGGTAATCCTCTGTAAACATGGCTTTTCTCCGGCAGGTTTGCGACTCGAGAGCCTGACGGTCTGCTGCTGTATAACGGACGCTTCAATCAGAAACACGACTTCATCGCTCTGGAGATCGTTAATGAACAGATCCAGCTCACGTTCTCCGCAGGTAAACGCGTGTCAATTATCATAACAAACATGCCTTCATTGACCCTGACGTCACATGACCCAGAAGAATGTGTGTATAATTCACCGATGTGAACTTTGACCTGCAGGAGAGACGCAGACGACGGTGTCGCCCTTCCTCGCGGGCGGAGTGAGTGACGGGAGATGGCACACCGCACACGTGCACTACTACAACAAGGTGAGTCATGTGACCACAGGATGTGACATCACCGCCGCACAGCAAGTGTCTTTCACGGGTCTCATGTCTGATGAGAAGGGTTACGTGAGGGAAATGTAGGACAGATTTGTGTGTGTGTGACCTCTTGCATTGTGCTTGACTCCTCAAAGACAGTCAACACACACACACACACACAAAGGTCAGAGGTCAGCAGAGGTTTCACTTTCACTTGTAAATGCTTGCTCATGATGTAAGCAAATGTGATTCATCACGATTGAATTTAGCTTTCCAGCACTTTTCATTTAGCTTTTAAATAATTTAGTGCTTCTGCTTCATTTGTTTTTAATTCTAGTTTAAGTTTCTGAAAGTGTAAGATTTTTTTCTAATAACTATCTATCGTTCTATATATATATATATATATATATATATATATATATATATATATATATATATATATATATATATATATAGATAGATAGATAGATAGATAGATAGATGGTTAGTTTTAGGTAGTTAACAATAGACACTCAACATCAGGTCAGATCTCTGTGTGTGTGTGTGTGTGTGTGTGTGTGTGTGTGTTTGTGTGTGTGTGTGTGTGTGTGTGTGTGTGTGTGTGTGTGTGTGTGTGTGTGTGTGTGTGTATTTTTTTTGTGTGTGGGGGGTGGGAGTGGGTGTGGCTTATTACTTTATGACCAAGAATTTGTGACTCTCAGGCCCGCCCCTGTGCTGCTCTGATTGGCTCGTTCAAACTCACAGCTTTGAGCTCCCACATGAGTGACCTGCAGCGGCCGGGTCAGCCTGAGAGGGGTCGTGACCTCTGTGTGATGAGATCATTCATTAAGCCAGGCTCGTTGTGTCTGTTGGTGTTCGTTCGAGTGGAATCAGACCAACAGATAGAAATACACCATATAAAAAGATGAAGCTCTTCACACATCTGTCTGTGTTTTCCTTGATATTTTTTGTAAAAATTATTAAGTTGGCTTTAAAAAGCCAATTTGAAAAAGCCCACTTACTGAAATCCTATTTAAACAACTACTTCTTCTTCTTCTGATACTAAATTTTAAAATGTATATCCTCCTAGAGCTTTCAAGCTAGAACCTCCAAACTTGGGTCAGACCTTCAGACTGGTCTGACTCAAGTTGCTATAGCTTTTCTAACTGATCAGGCTTATGGTTTTCATAAACCAGACTATCAAATCCACCTAAAATGCCATAGACTTTCATTGAGGGGGTGGAAATTTTAGATAATAAGACTTATAAGGTATTTTAGTATTCTGACATAGCAAAGCTTAAAATTCCTACTGAAAATACAGCTAAAACCAGCCTAAGCTGATCGGTTGCTTTGGCTGGTCTCCCAAGCTGGTGGTTTTAAAGTGTTTTTGGCTACTGTCACGCTGGTCTTAGCTGGTTTTAGTGGGTGTTTTTTACTGAATCAACTGGTTTTAGCTGGTTTTGGACTACCATCACACTTGCTAGTCATGTTAGCAAAATGCTAGAGACATGCCAGTCATACTAGCAACATGCTACAGACATGCTAGTCACTTGCTAATCGTGCTTACAAAATGCTAGCGACATGCTACTCTCTCGTTAATCATGCTTGCAACTTTGCTAATCATGCGTACAACATGCTAGTCAATCATTTGATAGTCATGATAACAACATGCTACAGACATGCTACTCATGCTAGCAACATGCTAATCACCTGCTAATCATGCTTACAACATGCTAGGAAAATGCTAGTCACTTGCTAATCATCCTAACAGCATGTTAATAACTTTGCTAATCATGCTAGTCATTTGCTAGTCATGCTAGCAACATGCTACAGACATGCTAGTCATGATAGCAAACATGCTATTCACTTGTTAATTATGTTAACAACATGCTAGTAACTTTGCTAATCATGCTAGCAAAATGCTAGCCACTTGCTAGTCATGTTAACAAACATGCTAGAGACATGCTAGTCATACTAGCAACATACTAGTCACTTACTAATCATGTTAGCAACATGTTAGTCAATTGCTAGTAATGCTAACAACATGCTACAGACTCGCTAGTAATGCTAACAACATGCTACTCACTTGCTAGTCATGCTAAAAACATGCTAGTCACTTGCTAATCTTGCTAATAACGTGCTAGTCACTTGCTAATCATGCTAACAACATGCTAGAGACATGCTAGTAACTTGCTAATGACCTGCTAGTCACATGCTAGCTTCAATCTTTCTGGCTAGGCTTTTTCAAACCAACTTAAAGTTTGACCACAAACTTTACTATCTAGTTTATTTTAATATCTATACATTATAATTCATCATTTATCAAATATTTGACCTATACAAATATTATATAACACAATACAATATATTATTACCTAAAATACTATATATATTAACTGTAAGACACCAGACAGATAAAAATACTCCACAGATGAAGATGCAGCTTGTCATTGTCTATCTGTGTTGTATTTTTATGGTTGTGTTTGATGCAGCTGTTCTCTGATTCTCCTCTCTGATCTCTCACTCTGTTTCTGTCTCTCTCTCTCTCTCTCTCTCTCTCTCTCTCTCTCAGCCCGTCCTGAACCGTGCAGGTCTTCCTCAGGGCCCGTCCGATCAGAAGGTTGTGGTGGTGACGCTGGATGATTGCGATAGTTCGATGGCGCTGCGCTTCGGTCACGTGATTGGAAACTATTCATGCTCCGCCCAGGGCAGCCAGTCAGGATCCAAGAAGTAAGAGCGCGAGTCCGATAAGCGCTAATCACTGGTAATAGCGTGACTGTGTAATGTTACATTGTTTTGTGGCAGGTCTCTGGATCTGACGGGGCCGCTGCTGCTGGGCGGTGTTCCCAAACTTCCCGAGGAGTTTCCTGTCCGGAACCGGCAGTTCATCGGCTGCATGAAGGACCTGCGCATCGACCAGCAGCTCATCGACATGGCCGGATTCATCGCTAACAACGGAACGCTAGCCGGTGAGGAGCTATCAGTGATTCATTGCGCTTCCTGCAACATTGTTTTCCCTTCATTAATGCATTACGTTTTTTTTCCCAGGATGCTCGGCGAAGCGTCATTTCTGCAGCACTAACCCGTGTCTGAACGGCGGCAGCTGCGTGAATCTGTGGGGTTCATTCCGATGTGACTGTGCGCTGGGATTCGGAGGACGGAACTGTGAGAAAGGTGAGCGAGCGTCACGTGAGCATCTGTTAGCGGCGGATTGGTCAGTAACGACACCTGTCTGTTCGTCTGTCTGCAGTGATGCCCAACCCGCTGCGTTTCCATGGTAACGGGCTGTTGTCGTGGCGGGATCTGGCTGTCATAGTAACGGTTCCGTGGCACCTGGAGTTCATGTTCCGCACGCGGCAGCCGACAGCGACACTGATACACATCAGTTCAGCACAACAACACAACCTCACCATACAGGTGCCATTAAACACATACTTCAGATTCATACTGTTTTACAAATGAGGGCGTTGTTAAACAGAGGTTTCACCAGCTTGAGCTCTCACACAGATATAAAACACACACACGGCTGAGCAGTTTCAGCCGCATGTGCACAGATGTGTCTACAGTGCCTCCTGCTGGCTGTGTGTGATACGACACCTTACACACACTAAACTGCAGTTTTTGTTGTTATTATTTTAAAAGAAAAAACTAAATGTGTGGAGTTTTTTTCTATGTATTTATATTTCCTGTTGAAAGTTGGAGTGGGATATTGATAAAATAATTTATACTTCATTCAATATTTTATATGAATACACTGTAATCTTACATATTATAATATATATGAATGCTTCTAGAGCACATTTGATTGGACAGATGTTTGTGTAGTGCTGTAATCAATTCCCATTCCAGTTTATATTTAGAACACTTTTCATGATACAAAATGTTTCAAAGCAGCTGTACAACATATGTTTCTACAATATATTTAATAGTAGCTTATCAGAGGTGATGGTAGTTACCAAGGGGCAACAGGTATATAAAAAATAGCAGAGGACCTAGGACAGATTCTTGTGGCACCCCATATTCTACTGGTGATAATAAAGATGACTGCCTGTTTAAATAAACATAGTTGTAGAGATTGGACAGATAGGATCTAAACCATCTTAGAGCCTGCTCTTGAATACGTGTATAGTTTTGTAATCGATCTATGAGTATTTCATGATCTATGGTGTGTGTGTGTGTGTGCGTGTGTGTGTGTCAGCTGAGAGAGGGTTACATGTTGACATCGGTTCAGCGCGGCGAGGACTCCACCGTGTCTCGTGTTGATGATGTCACAGTGAGCGACGGCCAATGGCATCATGTGTTGCTGGAGCTGCGAGGCCCCGGGACGGGCATCATAACGGCAACGCTGAGCCTCGACCACGGCCTGTACACGGTCAGACACCATACGCTTGACCTCGCCTTTAAATATTCAAATCTATAGTACATTATAGCCTAATACAATTAAAATGTTTTATAAACACTTTTCTAATTTAAATGTATTAATGAATATAATATAAACATAATGGGTATGTGTGTGTGTAGTCGTCTATGGATCTGGACTCTAAGCTGAAGGGTGTTAAACTGAAGACTGTGAGTGTCGGCGGAAACACAGACAGCAGGAATAAAGTCATCAGTGGATTCAGAGGATGTGTTCAGGTGATCACCACACACACACACAAACAATCACTCACACACACACACTCACACACTCTAACACACACACACAGATATAGAATCATCACATGTGGTTGTCTGCAGGGTTTTCGTCTGGGTGACTCCGCCTCGGCTCCCGTGTTTCCCAGCATGCACCAGGCTGATGTGGTGAACGTGGAGTCGGGCTGCAGCCTGCCGAACCCCTGCGGATCGAACCCGTGTCCGGCTCACAGCGACTGTAGCGACGACTGGGACACACATTCCTGCAGATGCCACAGCGGTCCGTCTCATTATAGTGATCCACATGTGATCAGTTTCTGTTTTGTATGATCCGTTTTGATGCAAATTTTGGTTAGTTGTATTATTTACTTGATTGAATTGAGTTTTTGTATTGTTTACACATGATGACAGGTTACTACGGCAACAACTGCAGTGATGCCTGCTCTCTGAATCCCTGCGAGCACCAATCAGCATGCAGCAGGAAGTCAAGCTCCGCCCACGGATACACGTGTAACTGTCCCAGCAGCTACTTCGGCCAATACTGCGAGAAGAAGTACGAGTGTTTCCTGACTCATTCACTGCGCTCTGATGACGTGTGTGTTAACATGAGTGTGTGTGTGTGTGTGTGTGTGTGTGTGTGTGTGTGTGTGTGTGCGTGCTCAGGACGGATCTGCCATGTCCCCGCGGATGGTGGGGTGATAAGTCATGTGGTCCGTGTAACTGTGACACAGCTAAAGGATTCGACGCTGACTGTAACAAGACGAGCGGCGCGTGTCGCTGCAAGGTACGATCAGACTCCATTACTGTGTTTATAGCTACTGCTTTTAGTTTGAAAATATTTATCAAAACAGTATTTAATCATTTATATTTATATGTTTTTATTAAATTGTACCTTTTTTTATTATTTCGATTTTATATTATGTAATAAAATATTATTTATTTAGAATTTGTTGTTTAATAAATATTATATTATACAGTGTATCAAACAATATAAAAGTAAATAATTTAACAAAAATACAATATACAATTTATTAAACGATATAAAATTATAATAATGTATTGTTGTTTAATAAATTGTAACATTTGTATTATATTCTTATTTTAACATTTATTTTTTATCATATTCTAATTTTATATTCTTTAATAAACTTTAGTTTTATTATTTTAATCTTGTAATATTAACATTGTTTTTTAAATTGTTAAACAAAAATTTAATTATACATTATATAATTAATTATCTTTTATATTTAGTACATTTTTAACTCCACTAAACTGTAATGACATTTTTTTAGTAAATATAATTTATATTATTCTATTAGTTTTTTTATGTGGTTTAAGTTGTAAAAAAATTATTGTTTAAAATTGTAATGTTGTTTAATGAATTTATTTTTTTACTTTATTTTAATATTGTATTATCAAATGTATTTTATTTTAATATTGTTTACAATATTTTAGAATTGATTATTTGTATTATATTATTTTATTTGAATACTTGACTGCTAGAGTGTTAGTGGTGTTCCAAAGTGCAGTTGAATGTGTCTGAGCATCTGTTGTAATGCGTGTGATTCTGTGGTCAGGACAATCACTTCCGTCCTCCCTCGAGCGCGGTTTGTCTGCTGTGTGACTGCTACGCCGTGGGCTCGTTCTCGCGAGCGTGTGACCAGGACAGCGGTCAGTGTCCGTGTAAACCGGGTGTCATCGGGCGACAGTGTGACCGCTGTGATAACCCCTTCGCTGAGGTCTCGTCCAGCGGCTGTGAAGGTCAGACTCTCAAACACACGCTCTCTTTAGACTGTCATACGTGTCCCACAATCCCTAAGTAATGTGTGTGTGTGTGTGTGTGTGTGTTCAGTCATCTACAACAGCTGTCCGCAGGCCATCGAAGCAGGAATCTGGTGGCCGAGGACCAAGTTCGGTCTCCCAGCGGCCGTCTCGTGTCCGAAAGGATCCACCGGGACTGCGATCCGTCACTGTGACGAACACAAGGGCTGGCTGTCACCGAACCTCTTCAACTGTTCGTCTGTGAGCTTCAGTAATCTCAAGACACTGGTGAGAATCTCCCGCCTCACACACACTTAGAGCGATACAGCGTGATCCGCGCGTCCTCACCTGTGTCTTCATGCCTGCAGTCGGAGCGTTTGGCTCGTAACGCGTCTCTGATGGACTCCAGTAACGTCCAGCAGACGGCTGCACTGCTCTGTAACGCTACGAAGAGCTTGAGTCAGTTCTATGGCAGCGATGTGAAGATGGCGTATCACCTGATGCGTGCCATACTGCAGCACGAGAGCCGCCAGCAGGGCTTCAACCTCAGCGCCACGCAGGACGTCCTGTTCAACGAGGTACGTGCGCGCAGCTGCAGTGCTAACATGCTACAATTTTAAAATGTTGCACAGTTTGTTTTTGAGCAAAGAAACCATCCATATTTCAGTTAGCTTGCCATTTAAATAATGCATAAACAACACACAGTTTTTTTAAATTAAGAAAACTAATCTGCATTTTAAAAGTAACTAAAACTAAACTAAAAGTAGTGACTAACTACATTTTTTATCATTGCAAACAATATTTCCTAAATGTAACATTATGAATTCCTGTTTAACAAAGCATGTATGCGCAGTTTTATCACTAACGTGCTACAATTACTACGTTGCGCAATTTTTCTTAAGTAAGGAAACAATGCATACTTCAGTTATCTCATTATTTAGCACAGAATAATGTGTAACTAGTTATTTTTATTAAGAATACTAGCATTCTAAAAGTAATGTTTCTTAAGTATTTGCAAACTAAAATTAGTGATGCAACCAACTACATTTTTAGCTTCGCAAACAATTTTCTCTCAGATGTAGCATTAGGAAGTCCTGGGTAAAAACGTATGCATGTAGAGATTTAGCGCTGATACGCTACAATTAACGCATGTTGCGCAATTTTTTCAATATTATTAAATGCATTATTAATATGCGTTATTTATACATTTGTATACTTCAAACCCAATAATTTTTATTAGGAATACTAGTCTGAATTTAACAAATTGCGATTTTTAAGTTAGTTATGAACTTAAAGTAGTGATGCAAACTAAATTTTTAGCAATGTAAACAATTTTCTCTTTAAGACATCTGACAAATGTGACTGTTTCACTGAGTGAAAAATATAATTAATAATTATAACATCTTATTGTGATTTAATTGTTATTATTTTTTATCATGAGTTAAATAAATCCACTTAAAAAACAAAAGAAATGGGAATATTTGAGGATTTTATTTGAACCTTTTCACAAGATTTACAGGAAACAATTATTCGTTATTTTTATTAGGAATACTAGATGCATTTTTAAAAGTAATTGAAACAAGTTACGATATTCTGACTTTGTGATTGGTCGTTGTGGCAGCACCTGATGCACGTGGGCAGCACTATATTGTCGGCGGACACACGTGGACACTGGGAGCTAATTCAGCAGACGGAGGGCGGCTCGGCAACACTGCTGCGACAGTTTGAGGAGTATACGAACACGCTCGCGCAAAACATGAGGAAGACCTACCTGAGCCCCTTCACCATCGTCACGCCCAACATCGGTCTGTTTCATTCCTTCACTGATTTACATACACACACCCTCCATCCAAAGCAACCGCCCTCGTACAAAATGATTGATGTGCCAAGAGTGTTTCTGATTGGCTAAAGATTTGCAGGCCACACCCACTCCCTCTTTTAGTCAATAATATTCATTTATGATTTATCATATTACACATTCACTGATATCTGTCAAAGGTAGTAGTGACATTTTATTTGTGATATTTAAAAAAAGTAATATGCACTACTACTTTGACATTTCAATTTATTTTTTATTCCTGTTATTCCATAAATAAATTATATATACATATGTGTGTAGTCATATATAATTTAATTGTATATTTTTACAATTTATTTAATGATTTAGATAAGTAAATCCAGCAGGATCTTTGAGTTTCAGATTTGCTGAAATCTGTCAAATCGGCTGAAGAAATAAATTATAAAATATTTTTGTTTAAATTATTATTGGTATATGAATTATTATGTAATTTTTTTATATATTTAATATTATTTAGTTAATTAAGTCTAGCGAGACCTTTGATTTTCAGACTGGCAAAATGTACTGTAACAGTTTTATAGCTTAAAAATCAAGAGAAATAAGAGAAATATTTGTAGATTTTATTTGGACTTTCTACATTAACATCTTTTTGTTCATCTAAAAACTACTGTTTCTGTAAGTTAGCTAAAGTAGTGTTATTTGGTATGTTTTTTGTTGAATGTTATTTTAGTTTGCAACCCCGTTTTTAATCAGTAGTTTTCGTGCCGTCTCATTCCAGTCATCTCCATCGATCGTTTGGAGAAGATGAATTTCGCCGGAGCTAAACTGCCGCGCTATGAGTCTCTGCGCGGGCCACGCCCACTCGACCTGGAGACGGCCGTCACTCTTCCCGACTCGGTTTTCATCCCCGCCCCTGAGGGCAAAGGTCAGCGACACCACAGTGAGTCAATCGCAGAGTCCGGCAGAAACCACACCTCCAATCGGAAGAGACGGCATCCGGACGAGCGCGAGCAGGACGCCGTCGCCAGCGTCATCATCTTCCACAGCCTAGCGGCGCTGCTACCTGAGCGATACGACACCGACAAGAGGAGCCTCAGGTGAGACTAGACTAGACCAGACCAGACATTCACAGAACTCACTGATTGATGTAACATTATGTGTGTGTGTCCAGGGTTCCCAAGCGTCCGGTCATCAACACTCCTGTGGTCAGTATAACGGTTCATGATAACGAGGAGCTGCTGCAGCACACGCTGGATAAACCAATCACGGTGCAGTTCCGTCTGGTGACCACTGAGGAGCGCTCTAAACCCATCTGTGTGTTCTGGAACCACTCCATAGTGTGAGTACACACTCGTACGTGTGTGTAGCGTGTTTATATGAGGAGGTGTTTGTGAGTGAGCTTGTGTTGTGTGTGTGCAGTGCTGGCGGTCCGGGCGGCTGGTCTTCTAAGGGCTGTGAGGTGGTCTTCAGGAACAGCACACACATCAGCTGTCAGTGTTACCACATGACCAGCTTCGCTGTCCTCATGGACATCTCCCGCCGAGAGGTGACACAACTCAACCTACACAACACTAACCTGATCAGAATTACATTAGTAACAGAGGGTTGGTCTATATATGTATACTGTATACACACACACACACACACACACACACCAGGTACTTCCTGTTCACGTTCTAAGTACTTCCTGGCCTGGACTTGTTGTATCCTTTGAGTCAGATTGATGTTCTTAGTTTCTCAACAGATGGGCGTAAACGTTCCCTGTGTCATTCAATCAGATCATTTTTGAGGGTTGATATGCAGCAATCTGAGGCTGAACGGATCTTGTTCCTGATTTGAAGCGAGGCCGGCCGAGTTTGGATAAATGATTGTTGTCTTTCAGAACGGAGAGATCCTGCCGGTGAAGCTGATCACGTGGAGTTCGGTGGGTGTGACGCTGGGCTTCCTCTTCCTCACCATCGTCTTCCTCACCTGCCTCCGGGCCGCTAGCAGCAACAAGACTAGCATCATCAACAATGGCGCGGCCGCACTCTTCATCGCACACCTCGTCTTCATCCTGGGCATCAATCAGGCCGATAACCCGGTAACACTCACTTCCTGTCTGTCCGTGTGACGTGAGCATGTGGAATGGTGCGTGACGCCCATCTGTCTCCCTGCAGTTCCTGTGTACGGTGATGGCCATCCTGCTGCACTTCCTGTGGCTCTGTGTCTTCTCCTGGCTCTTCCTGGAGGGGCTGCACGTCTACCGCATGCTGAGCGAGCTGCGCGACATCAACTACGGCCCCATGCGCTTCTACTACCTGATTGGCTGGGGCGTGCCGGCCTTCATCACTGGTCTGGCAGTGGGACTGGACCCCGAGGGCTACGGGAACCCAGACTTCTGCTGGCTCTCGCTCTACGACACCCTCATCTGGAGTTTTGCGGGTCCCGTCGCGTTCGTTGTGTCGGTGAGTGTTTACGTCCGTTTGCATACTCCTCTTAGGATATGCAGATTTTGAACGTTTGTGTTTCTCTCTCAGATGAGTGTGTTCCTGTACATCATGGCATCGAGAGCATCGTGTTCACTCGAGAAGAGAGATGTGCCGGGGTGAGTCTCGTTCTCACTGAATCTTGAAGTGTGTGTGTGTTTGTTAAAGTGTGTGTGTGTGTGTGTGTGTGCAGGGCGGGTCTGCGGTCAGCGTGTGCCGTGCTGCTGCTGGTGACGGTGACGTGTCTGCTGGCGCTGCTGTCGGTCAACAGCGACATGATTCTCTTCCACTATCTGTTCGCCGGATTCTGCTGCATTCAGGTACCAGTGATGTCATCAGGCGTGAAGCTGCATGGCAACCGCTTAGCAACGCCCTTGGGTTCCGGTGTGATTGTGTGTGTTCGTGTTTCAGGGGCCGTTTCTGTTCTTCTGCCGCGTGGTGTTTAATAAAGAAGCGAGAGACGCCATGCGCTACTGCTGCAGCAAGAAACGCCCCGATCACATGATCAAGTCCAAACCATCCGTGAGTCTGAGAACAACACTGTTATAAACACCATCAGACTCAAAACAACAAATCACCATTAGTTTAGTTTGAGCTATAAATTGTAAACACTATTCAAAAATACAAAACTATACAAAGCTATGGAAAAATTAGGAGACCATATGTACATTTACATTCTGTAAAGGTCTGATAACATTCCTTAATTTGAGCTTTTTTTGTAGTTTGTTTTTTTACTGCAGAAAATAACAATTGGTCAAAATAACAAATGTTTTCATTTCACCAAACACTCTTCTGAAGTTAAAGAATTGGTAATGTGTGGAGTAAAAGTGAATATAAACAAGTCTGAAAACATCACATCACAACCAATTATTATTTTTTGACCAATAGTCAAAAAATGCTCTAAATGAGACATTTAAAAAAAAAAAAACAGCAGTTTACAGAAAAAAAAAGCTTTACTCAAACACATGAATATACATTTTTTCAAGAATCTTCAAGTTATCTCTTAATTTTTTCCAGAGCTATATATATATTTGCATTTAGATTTCATATATATTCATATTTAGATTTATTAATTTTATACATTCATATTATTGCACACTATTTGTGCATTTTTTTAATTATTTTTCAAATCATTTTTTATTTTACTTACCAATGACAAAATAATATAAAATTACTATTTTAACATTTTATTTGTCAAATGCACAATGCAGCATTACTGTACAAAAAAAAAAAATTTTTATTCATATTTTGTCATTATTATTAGTATTATATTACATATTATTTTATCTATACATATATGCATGATCTCTTCATCTGTCCGTCAGGCGTTTATCTGTAACAGTAATCTGGTGGACGGACGTCTGTATCATCTGCCGTTCGCTGAGTCCAGTGTGTCTCTGAACGGAACCCAGAGCAGCAAAACCCATCAGAACTACATGCCCTTCAGCCTCCGGTGCACGCACACACACACACACACACACACCAACTTACTCACTCACTCACTCAAACACACACACAATGCACACACAAACACACACACACACACACACACACCAACTTACTCACTCACTCAAACACACACACACACACATACCTACACACCAACTTACTCATTCAAACACACACACAATGCACACACACACACAGACTCACACACACACACTCATACACTTTCAGTCACACATTCAAGTACACACATATTGACAGATAATATTATCTATATTTTAAGAGAACAATGAGGTTCAAACAAGTAATCAAGCACTCATTAATTATTGTTATGTTTTAGAGAAGACGATCTGAACAGCAGTCACCTGAGTCTGAGTGAACACAACACACTGTTCAAAGACAAAGAGCAGATGGATGGTAAACACACACACACACACACACACACACACACACACACACACGTGTATGTCTCACAGTGAGCTCACTGTAACCTCCATGTGTGTAGATCAGGACTCAGACTCTGACAGCGATCTCTCGGAGCTGGAGGACGATCAGAGCGGCTCGTATGCATCCACACACTCGTCTGACAGCGAGGAAGATGAGGGAGAGTTCCCGCAGGAGGAATGCTGGGAGAATCTGGCCACCAGCGGCCCAATCAAACCTCCCGGTAAGACCTCAGACGGTTCACTGACTCTGTGCTTCTGTTAGCGTGTCTGACGTCTGTGTGTTCATCAGATGTGTGGGACAGTGAGACCGCAGCAGCAGACGAGCGTCCGAAGGTGCAGACACTGTCCAAACCAGAGCTCAGAGCAGAGGATCATGGGACAGAAAACCTGCTGCTGCTGCTGCCCAGTTTACCGAACTCTACCGCGCAGCTGCACAAAGGTCAGAACTATACTACTATTAACTATAATTATAACTACACTCATACCAATAATTATAACAATAACTAGAATGATAACTAGAAATATGATTAGCTATGTGCTTCTGCCCAGTTTAAAGTGTGTTCAATTTTAACGCGTGACCGTGTCGCGCAGGAATCCTGAAGAAGAAGCAGCTGTCGCCGATCGCAGAGAGGAACGCTATAAACCGCATCCACAACCAGCTGTCTGGAGACTCCGCCTCCTCACGGGGCCCCTCCTCCAGTGAGGGCCGAAGGGGCGGGGCTAGGCGGGATCGTCTGAATGGGGCGTCGACAAGCAGACTGAAGAAAATGCTCGACAACGACTCGTCTGAATCTGAGTGAGTGATTCACATCCACTGATCCGTACTCTCATTGTGACTGATTCATCAGTGGCATCGTTGTCAAATTTATATTACAAAATCACAATTTCAATGTTTACAATATTTTCTTAATTTCTTCACACCTTATAGTTTAGCATGATAGCTGTGTCATAATATAGTAACATTTTACGATGAAACTCTAGCAGTATTTGCTACATTGTATACAGGTATATTGTTTTATATAAGTGCACTATATTTATGCTGATAAATATATATCCAACTTTATAGATAGAGCTGTGTGATAAGTTTACATTTTGCTATATATCCAATTATACTATATATCCAACTTTATATAGAGAGCTGTGCGATAATAGTTTACATTTTACTATATATCTAATTATACTATATATCCAAATTTATATAAAGAGCTGTGCGATAATAGTTTACATTTTGCTATATATCTAATTATACTATATATCCAACTTTATATAAAGATATGTGCGATAATAGTTTACATTTTGCTATATATCCAATTATACTATATAAAGAGCTGTGCGATAATAGTTTACATTTTGCTATATATCCAATTATACTATATATCCAACTTTATATAAAGAGATGTGCGATAATAGTTTACATTTTGCTATATATCCAATTATACTATATATCCAACTTTATATAAAGATATGTGCGATAATAGTTTACATTTTGCTATATATCCAATTATACTATATAAAGAGCTGTGCGATAATAGTTTACATTTTGCTATATATCCAATTATACTATATATCCAAATTTATATATAGAGCTGTGCGATAATAGTTTACATTTTGCTATATATCTAATTATACTATATATCCAACTTTATATAAAGAGATGTGCGATAATAGTTTACATTTTGCTATATATCCAATTATACTATATATCCAACTTTATATAAAGATATGTGCGATAATAGTTTACATTTTGCTATATATCCAATTATACTATATAAAGAGCTGTGCGATAATAGTTTACATTTTGCTATATATCCAATTATACTATATATCCAAATTTATATAAAGAGATGTGCGATAATGGTTTACATTTGGATATATAGTATAATTAGATATATATCCAACTTTATATAAAGATATGTGCGATAATAGTTTACATTTTGCTATATATCTAATTATACTACAGTATTGTTCAAAATAATAGCAGTACAATGTGACTAACCAGAATAATCAAGGTTTTTCGTATATTTTTTTATTGCTTCGTGGCAAACAAGTTACCAGTAGGTTCAGTAGATTCTCAGAAAACAAATGAGACCCAGCATTCATGATATGCACGCTCTTAAGGCTGTGCAATTGGGCAATTAGTTGAATTAGTTGAAAGGGGTGTGTTCAAAAAAATAGCAGTGTGGCATTTAATCACTGAGGTCATCAATTTTGTGAAGAAACAGGTGTGAATCAGGTGGCCCCTATTTAAGGATGAAGCCAACACTTGTTGAACATGCATTTGAAAGCTGAGGAAAATGGGTCGTTCAAGACATTGTTCAGAAGAACAGCGTACTTTGATTAAAAAGTTGATTAGAGAGGGGAAAACCTATAAAGAGGTGCAAAAAATGATAGGCTGTTCTGCTAAAATGATCTCCAATGCCTTAAAATGGAGAGCAAAACCAGAGAGACGTGGAAGAAAACGGAAGACAACCATCAAAATGGATAGAAGAATAACCAGAATGGCAAAGGCTCAGCCAATGATCACCTCCAGGATGATCAAAGACAGTCTGGAGTTACCTGTAAGTACTGTGACAGTTAGAAGACGTCTGTGTGAAGCTAATCTATTTTCAAGAATCCCCCGCAAAGTCCCTCTGTTAAAAAAAAGGCATGTGCAGAAGAGGTTACAATTTGCCAAAGAACACATCAACTGGCCTAAAGAGAAATGGAGGAACATTTTGTGGACTGATGAGAGTAAAATTGTTCTTTTTGGGTCCAAGGGCCACAGGCAGTTTGTGAGACGACCCCCAAACTCTGAATTCAAGCCACAGTACACAGTGAAGACAGTGAAGCATGGAGGTGCAAGCATCATGATATGTGCATGTTTCTCCTACTATGGTGTTGGGCCTATTTATCGCATACCAGGGATCATGGATCAGTTTGCATATGTTAAAATACTTGAAGAGGTCATGTTGCCCTATGCTGAAGAGGACATGCCCTTGAAATGGTTGTTTCAACAAGACAATGACCCAAAACACACTAGTAAACGGGCAAAGTCTTGGTTCCAAACCAACAAAATTAATGTTATGGAGTGGCCAGCCCAATCTCCAGACCTTAATCCAATTGAGAACTTGTGGGGTGATATCAAAAATGCTGTTTCTGAAGCAAAACCAAGAAATGTGAATGAATTGTGGAATGTTGTTAAAGAATCATGGAGTGGAATAACAGCTGAGAGGTGCCACAAGTTGGTTGACTCCATGCCACACAGATGTCAAGCAGTTTTAAAAAACTGTGGTCATACAACTAAATATTAGTTTAGTGATTCACAGGATTGCTAAATCCCAGAAAAAAAAATGTTTGTACAAAATAGTTTTGAGTTTGTACAGTCAAAGGTAGACACTGCTATTTTTTTGAACACACCCCTTTCAACTAATTGCCCAATTGCACAGCCTTAAGAGCGTGCATATCATGAATGCTGGGTCTTGTTTGTTTTCTGACAATCTACTGAACCTACTGGTAACTTGTTTGCCACGTAGCAATAAAAAATATACTAAAAACCTTGATTATTCTGGTTAGTCACATTGTACTGCTATTATTTTGAACAATACTGTATATATCCAAATTTATATAAAGAGATGTGCGATAATGGTTTACATTTTGCTATATATCTAATTATACTATATATCCAACTTTATATAAAGATAATTGCGATAATAGTTTACATTTTGCTATATATCCAATTATACTATATATCCAACTTTATATAGAGAGCTGTGCGATAATATAGTAACATTTTGCTATATATGTAATTATACTATATATCCAAATTTATATACAGAGCTGTGCGATAAGTTAACATTTTGTGATGAAAAAATGTCGTGTCCATGAATCAAATATAGTTTATATACGACAGATGCATGTTTTTCTTGCAGATGCTGATGAGTGACGAGGGAATGAAGAGGCGAAGAACAATCGTCCTGTTTCTCTCCGTTTGATTTTTTCCCACATTTCACGCGACAGTTGATCTGATTCTCCGTGCCAAACGCAGATGAGAATTGGACGTTTTTTTTTACATTTTTGTTTACATACTTGAAGCAAAGCACTTTTTTTTTATTTCTTTCGTCCTCTTGCCGCATCGAAACCAACAAAGAGGTTTTGTAAATGAGTGAAAATTTCAGGGAATTTCCTCCATGAAGCTGAACTACTGCTGGACTGAGCTGCTGCTGCTTCTGAACGAGCGATAAATGAAGGAACGAATCACTGGACGAAGCATGAGAAGCAAACGACTCCTGATTCAAGCCTTTCACTCGTGTTCACGATGCCTTCTCCACCAGCAGGGCCTTTATTTCGTACCGTTGGAGGAGAGCAACACTTTTGATACTTGCTTTTTGTAAATTTTGGGGACATTTTTATACAAACTTTTAAAAAGACTGACATTTTATAGATTAGCAATGATGTAAATGTGAATTTTAACCTGTGTTGTACAGATCTAAAACACGCTAACCCACCCGAGCATTTCATCTGGATCACATCTGCATGGTTTATTACGCTTTCACTGCGTAGAAACGCAAACATTTTATCGTACGATGTGCTGCTTCAGTCTTCTGAGACTCTCCAGACAGGTCATTTTTGGACTTCTGATAACAAATCATGCTGTACAGTTTATACATATACGGTTCTTCGCTCTGTGCTTTATTCTGGAAGAGTGTTTAAGCCATGGGATAAACATTTAACATTGTAACTTTTTTTTTTTTCTCTAAAAGAGTTGCAAGATATAAACACGCATTTTAAATTCTGAGATGTTAACTTATAATGTTAAGATTCCTGATTGCATTTTTTATTACATGTCAGAAATAAAAAAAAAACATAATTGTGAAATATAAACTCAGAATTCTTTGAAAAAAAATTGAGATGTAAACTCCGAATTCAAACTCGAGATTGCAATTTTGAAAAAATTAAATCAGAATATTAAGATTAAAAAAATTGCAGTTATATTTTTTATACTATTGTTGAAACAAAACAC
The DNA here is from genome assembly GCF_023724105.1 of Carassius gibelio. Lineage (NCBI taxonomy): Eukaryota > Metazoa > Chordata > Actinopteri > Cypriniformes > Cyprinidae > Carassius > Carassius gibelio. The sequence continues at coordinate 843,765 of NC_068392.1, forward strand.
AGAATTGCGAGAAATAATTTAAATTACTTTTTTTTTTTTTATTCCATGGTGGAAACAAAAAATATTTGTTCGATGTAAACAAGTTTCAATTGTGAATGCATATAACTCACAGTTTTGTTGGGAAAAAAAATATTTGTGAGATGTAAACTTGCAATTTGAAATTTGGGAGACAGACTCACGAGTGGAAAGAAAACCGTCTTGAACTGTGAGATGTAAACTCCACAACCGAATTTTAGGAAAGAAAGTCAGAGTTATGTTTCTATATGTTTTATTCTGTGGCAGAAACGGCCTTCCATTCTTTCTCCCTGATTTCTGTGTGACTGGAAACGCTGTAAAACACTGACCTGAAGTAAATCTGCTGTTTGTTTGTAATCAGTAACGTCTGATTGTTTACTGATGGAGCGTCTGAGATCCGTGTGAAAGGGTTGTTCTGGGTTTCCTCGAGGTGTTCAGGACTCTCTTCTGCTCCTCTCTCGTCTCTGAGCGTCTGCGGTGACGGCGTCTTTACGTCTGTAAGATCAAGAGACTTTAGACAATCACAACATCCAAAAACATTTGTCTTAAGATTCTTTCTGAATTTTAAACACAGCAATTTGCTTTTTTTCCCTCCATATTTCTCCAAATCCTTTCACACCCAAAAAACTCCCAACTTTTCATGTTTATCTAAAAAAAAAAGATTTTATAGTTTCTTAAAAAAAACGTATTTCTTAAAATTCTAATTAAAAACTATTTTTTTTCTCTTATCAAAAACCTTTACATTTTTTATTTTAAACTTAACAAAACTTTTTTCTCTCATAAAATTTTTTTAACTTTTATTTCTTAAACTTCTTATTAAAAAAAAATCTTACAAATATATTTTTTGATTGTAAAAAAAAATCCATAATATTAAACATCTCATAAATGTTTTTTCTCTCATAATTTTTTTTTATCTTCAAAAACTTTTCATTTTTATCTTCTCTAACTTCATACACAAAAAAAAAATATCCAAAAACGTTTAATTTTTTATTTCTGAAACTTCATGTTTTCTCATTAAAAAACGTATCTCTTAAGCTTCTCAGTGTTTTTCTCTTTAAAATACTTTAAAAATTAAAAAAATAATATAATATATAAACCTCTCATCAAAAAAAAAAAATTAAACCCCTTTTTTCCTCTTTAAAAAACGCATTTCTCAATTGTTTTTTTCATCAAGGAGCAACACAAGACAAATGCTATCTATCTATCTATTAGCATACAGTACCAGTCTTGGCCACCAGGTGTCACTATAGCATGACATCTAATGCTTACACTGCTTTATCCCTCAATATCACACTGACATGAAGGTTTTGCACATTGTAATCAAGACACAATCAGATTGCACCATTAATATAGCAATCGTTGTCATATGTAACAACTGCAGTTGTTTTTTATGAGAAAAGTTGCAATTTTTATTACTTAATTTTGTTAAAAAAAAAAAAAAAGATTTTGATGAGGAAAAAGTTTTGTTAAAGGGATTTTATTATTATTAAAAAAAGGGAGAAAAGTTTTTTGATCTGCGGTGCTGCAGCTGCTTTCTAAAACCCAGATGATCAGATTAATCCTGTGTGACAAGTTCGTATGAATTCAGATTTAAACTGGACAGAAAATACCTTCTGAAATTCATCATGAAACTTCCACAAAGCTCACGCGAGTCTTCTTCGATCATGATCTGAGTGTGAATCCCTATATGGTTTAAAGGTGCAGTAAGAGTTTCTGAGAAGTGCTATTGTTTCTTTGGAATAAGATGAAACACACCCTTACCTTTAAAGCTCCGCCCCCAGAATTATGAACACGCTATTCGCACAACCGGCACATCCGGGAACGTAACTGTCAATTTCGTCACCACCCCTTTTTAGGGGAAATAAACTAGATTTCCCATAGACTTCCATACAAATTAGCGGCAAAAGGCAACGTCTGTACACAGCTGGCAGGCCAGAATAACTTAAGAAATCCCTAAGCACTACACAACTAAAGGAGACTGTAACCATGGTATTCGTAATAAAATTGTAGTAGTACAACCAATAGTGATTAAAAACAATAATTCTGATCAACGTTACCAGAATAAAGTCGTAGCATTGTGTGATGGAAGTCATAAAATATCAAAAAATAAAGTAAAAGTATAGAAATATCTAACAACGTTTAACACTTTAATCTAACATATTGTCAGAGTACGGCTGAGACTTACCTCCACAAACCACAGAGCAGAAAGATTAATTTCCACTTTTAGTTTTCACTTGAAGAGCAAATAAATAAGATTGCGATAGATATGAAACGAAACTCAATTATTGTTTTTGTTAATTCAGACAAGTCTTATCACGATATTGATCTCAATATTAGTGACGTTACTGAAATTAAAGTTAAATTAACATAAATCGTTGTCATACTGTTTGTTTTGGAAAAGTCTCAATCTCAGAAATCGTACGTTACTGACAGTCACATGCACGCGCAACAGATTCACGTGCGCTGAACAAATATTTAAAATAAACTTGCATATAATAATTAAAAAACGCCCTATATATACACACAATTCAATCGGACAACCCATACCAAAAATAATAAACACCCTTCATATCAAGTCATTACAGTACTGTAATAAATACACTGTCTAACAAGAAAATCAAGTAACAACTCACCTCAATCTGTGGGATGATGTTTTGTCCTGATAATTGAAAATGCTAATATAATTCCACCATCGGATCACATTTAATACACTTTAATAATAATCAATGAAATATACAGAGTGAATCAGTGCAGTGTGGCAGTGAATTGGTCCAAATGATTTTATTAAAAAAGGTAATCTCAGGATAAATGTAAACCAGTTTAAACACCATCTAAAAATCAGCGGTTCAGTTCATCTGTAACACAAACTCGACTACGAGTAAAACGCTCGGTTCTAGAGGATCTGTGACGAGTGCTGAATATGACACGCGTGATCGGTTTCGTTCAGAGGCAGACAAGCTACTTTTGTCCATTTTTTACACACAAACGAGCTGCTTTCCTCAGCGTCTCAGGAGGAGCATGCAGGGAAATGAGTGTCAGTTCGAGTCCTCCAGGTTGCCGCACAGGCGGTCCATGATGCTTTGCAGGCTGGGCTGGACGATGCCCATCAGGGGTCTCTGGGAAGGGTCTCCGTTCCAGCAGGCCTCCATCAGCTGCCAGCACTCCTCGTCAAACGTGGACAGACGCTCGGGACGCGAGCCTGAAAGCAGCACACACACACAGAGTTTACCCAGAGTTCACAGCGACGCGTCAATGCGATCCGGCGACTGGCGCTCGTTACCTTTCTTGACGTTGGTCCACAGCTGGTCTTTACTGGAGCATTTCTCAAAGGCTTCTGGGAGTTTGACGGAGCCGGAGCAGAGATACCAGAAGAGGATCCCAAACGCGTACACGTCGACCGAATTATCGTACTTTCCTACGCGAAAAAAACCCAAGCACACGTACAATCAGAAACTGTAACTACAGTAAGGTTTTTCCAAATAAACTTCATATGCTGTCAATCATTTTCATGGACCAATATAAATGGTTTTTTTTTATAATAATAATAATGAAAAAAAAAAATCAATCGTCAATAAAGCATTAAATGCTAAAAAGCTAATTTAGGCATCACAACATTATAATGAACAGTATGGATAATCGTACTGCAAACTGCTGAAGACTGTTAGATTAAAAAATGAAAGTGACCTGTGAAGAGTTCTGGAGCCATGTGGATGGGCGTCCCCACAATACTGCCCGACATCATGGCCTCGGGTTTACAGAAGCCCAGGTCAGTGATCTTCGCCCGGTTCTGCTTGTCCAGCTACACAGAGGAACACAAACACACTTTATAATGCTTGATGAGGGGATGTGAAACGTTCTGGAGCACTATGAAGGGTTATGAAGGGCTACAAAGCATTACAGAGCGCTATGAAGCATTATTAAGTATTATGAAGCGCTATGAAGAGTTATAAATCATTATGAAGCACTATGAAAAGCTATAAAGTGTTATAGGCATTATGAAGGACTATGAAGGGTTATGGAAGGATATGAAGAAAAATTATGAAGTGCTATGTAGAGTAATAAATTATTATGAAGCGTTATGAAGAGTTATAAATCGTTATGAAGAGTTATAAATCATTATGAAGCGTTATGAAGCACTATGAAGAGTTATAAATCGTTATGAAGCGTTATGAAGAGTTATAAATCGTTATGAAGAGTTATAAATCATTAAGAAGCACTATGAAGTTATAAATCATTAAGAAGCACTATGAAGTTATAAATCGTTATGAAGCGTTATGAAGAGTTATAAATCGTTATGAAGAGTTATAAATCATTAAGAAGCATTATGAAGAGTTATCATTATGAAGCACTATGAAGAATTATAAATCATTAAGAAGCACTACGAAGAGTTATAAATCATTATGAAGCACTATGAAGTTATAAATCGTTATGAAGCGTTATGAAGAGTTATAAATCATTATGAAGAGTTATAAATCGTTATGAAGAGTTATAAATCGTTATGAAGAGTTATAAATCATTAAGAAGCACTATGAAGAGTTATAAATCATTATGAAGCATTATGAAGAGTTATCATTATGAACCATTATGAAGAGTTATAAATCATTATGAAGCACTATGAAGAGTTATAAATCGTTATGAAGAGTTATAAATCATTATGAAAAGCTATAAATCATTAAGAAGCACTACGAAGAGTTATAAATCATTATGAAGAGTTATGAAGTTATAAATCATTAAGAAGCACTATGAAGTGTTATACATCATTATGAAGCACTATGAAGAGTTATAAATCATTATAAATCTTTATGAAGAGTTATAAATCATAAAGCAGCAGTATGAGGAGTTATAAATCATTATGAAGCATTATGAATAGTTATCATTATGAAGCATTATGAAGAGTTATAAATCGTTATGAAGCGTTATGAAGAGTTATAAATCATGAAGAGCTATAAATCATTAAGAAGCACTACGAAGAGTTATAAATCATTATGAAGCACTACGAAGAGTTATAAATCATTATGAAGAGTTATAAATCATTAAGCACTATGAAGTGTTATAAATCATTATGAAGCAATATGAAGAGTTATAAATTGTTATGAAGCATTATGAAGAGTTATAAATCATTAAGCACTATGAAGTGTTATAAATCATTATGAAGCAATATGAAGAGTTATAAATCGTTATGAAGCATTATGAAGAATTATAAATCATTATGAAGAGTTATAAATCATTATGAAGAGCTATAAATCATTAAGAAGCGCTATGAAAAGATATAAAGCGTTATGAAGGACTGTTCCTTGGACAGAACAACCTCCTGGACAGCAACCAATCTGGCTTCAAAAGTGGCCACTCAACTGAGACTGCTCTGCTCTCGGTTACTGAAGCCCTGCGACTAGCAAGAGCAGCTTCAAAATCCTCAGTAATCATCTTACTGGACCTGTCTGCTGCTGCTTTCGACACTGTTAATCACCAGATTCTCCTGTCCACCCTCAGAAAGATGGGAATCTCTGGAACCGCACTGCTGTGGGTTAATTCCTACCTCTCTGACAGATCCTTCAGCGTGTCTTGGAGGGGTGATGTTTCAAAGTCACACCACCTTGCTACTGGGGTTCCTCAAGGCTCAGTACTTGGACCACTTCTCTTCTCCATCTACATGACATCTTTAGGATCTGTCATTCAGAAGCATGGCTTTTCTTATCACTGCTATGCTGATGACACCAAACTCTACTTCTCATTCCAGCCTGATGACCCGACGGTAGCTGCTCGCATTTCAGCCTGTCTGAGTGACATTTCTAGCTGGATGAATGACCATCACCTTCAGCTTAACCTTACAAAGACTGAACTCCTGGTGATTCCAGCTAACCCATTGATTCATCACAACTTCTCTATACAGCTGGGCTCGTCAACCATAACTCCTTCAAGGACAGCCAGAAACCTAGGAGTTGTGATGGATCATCAGTTAAGCTTCACTGACCACATTGCTACAACGACCCGGTCCTGCAGGTTTGCCTTATACAACATTAGGAAGATTAGACCCTTCCTGTCAGAGCAAGCCACACAACTTCTTGTCCAAGCTCTTGTTCTCTCCAGACTGGACTATTGTAATGCTCTCCTGGCTCTTCCTGCATGTACTGTCAAGCCTCTGCAAATGATCCAGAATGCAGCAGAAAGGGTTGTCTTCAATGAGCCAAAAAAAGCTCATGTTACTCCTCTCCTCATCAGGTTACACTGGCCACCAGCAGCTGCTCGCATCAAATTCAAGGTACTGATGCTGGCCTACAAGACGACCACTGGCACGGCACCAACTTACCTAAACTCACTGGTTAAATCTTATGTGTCCTCCAGAAGTTTGCGCTCTGCAAGTGAACGACTCCTTGTGGTGCCATCCCAAAGAAGTTCACAATCACTCTCACGGACCTTTTCCTGGACTGTGCCCAGCTGGTGGAATGACCTCCCAATCTCAATTCGTACAGCTGAGTCTTTACTCACTTTCAAGAAACATCTAAAGACTCATCTTTTTCGCCTGCACTTAACCTACTAACACCAGTACTTTTCCTTTTCTTGTCTTTTTCATTTAATTAAAAAAAAAAAAAAAAAAAATTTATATACACCTGGCTATGCATTCTATACTAGACTGAGACTTGTCATGGCACTTGTATACTGTTGTTGTTCTCTTGTTGACCTGACTGCTTCTATTGTTCTCATTTGTAAGTCGCTTTGGATAAAAGCGTCTGCTAAATGATTAAATGTAAATGTAAATGTATTAAGTATTATAAAGTGCTATGAAGGGTTATGAAAGGCTACAAAGCATTATAGAGTGCTATGAAGGACAATAAAGCATTATGAAATGTTATGGAGTGCTATGAAGGGCTATAAAGTGTATGAAATTAAAAATTGTGCATGGTCCCTTTTCAAATAAATGAAGGGTTATGAAGTGCTAAGAAGGGTTATGGAAGGATATAAAGAATTATGGAGCATTGTGAAGAGTTCTGAAGTATTGAGCAGATGTTAGACGCAGTTCCTCACCAGGACGTTCTTCAGCTTGATGTCGCGGTGTAAGAGACCCTGACCGTGCAGGAACCGAATCCCCTCCACCACGTCCAGAGCGATCTGAAGACGCTCTTTCAGAGATAGACCGGCCTGAGAGAGACAGACGGGTCAATCACAACCACAGACGGATGAGCACACAGACCGCCGGTGTGGTGATGGTACCTTCAGTCCGGTGTAGAGGTCTCTGTGCAACCGCTCCATGATCAGCAGAACCGCGACACTGGAGCCGCCGCTGTACGAGTGATCGATAACTGAGCCGTGGAGATTCACCAAACGATCGTGTTTAGGCAGAGACCTGACGGACACAAACAACTGCAATGATTAAACTATAATAAACACAAATACTACTGCTATCTGTATTGAATTAAAAAAAAACAATAAATGTAATGGAAATGACTGAACTCTAGTGTTGTTACCGTGTGTAGTGGAACTCGAGCGCGAGGTCGTTCCAGTGTTTGTCGTCCGGAGGAACGACTGACTTCAGGGCACACGGGTGACGTCCACCCCAGTTATCACACAGATACACCACACCGTACTGACCCCGGCCCAGCTCACGGCCCATCTTCGGCTTCCCTGAGGACACACACACGGACTCAGACTCACATCACACACACACACACACACACACCGTGTGATCCGCGCGTGTGTGTGTCTCACCGTGCAGCAGTATGTCTCGCAGCGATCGGCTCTCCAGTGACAGACGGGCGAGTCGAGGGGCGTGATCCTTCCTGACCCGCAACCACAGGTCTTCAGTTCGCTCCAGACGCCCCGTGTGACCCTCCTCCAGCTGCACACACACACTCACATCAGTATATACACACACACACACAATGTAAATGATTAATGAAGGACTCACCTGTCGGAGCGAGGCGGCGAAGGCCTCGTGGGAGCTGTTGAGTCTGGTCCTGAACTGAGAGCAGATGCTCTTGGCCAGTTTAGGGGCGCTCAGGCTCTCGATGGCGTCCTGCGCGACCTTGCGCTTCCACTCGGCCGTGACGGACGGAGGATTGACCCACGTGATGCGGTGGATGATCTGAGGAGACACGAGCGTCAGCCGCCGCACCACACACGCCAGCGCAGGGCATCATGGGTAACCTACCTGTTTGATCTGCTCCCAGAAGAGCCGGGTGACGGAGGAGCCCGAGTGGAAGGTGACCTCCACATGATATGCTGCGTTCAGGATCTGAGCAAACAGCAGACATTCACTACACACTGAAGCAACGCACGGGCGTCTGAGACAGTCAGTGTGTCCCTTTACCAGAGAGTTCCTAAATAAATCTGAACACCTCCATGTACTGTATGCAGTGTGTGCTTTACCTGTTTGAGGTGGTTGGAGGTGACGTTGCTGCAGGACTCCGGTGTGCTCTTCTCCAGGCTGCCCAGGCATCTCTCCAGCGTCCCCACGAAGCTCTCTCTCAGGTAGTCCACCGAGCTGGTCAGTTTATTAGCCACGGCCTGATTGAGACGCACCACGATCAGGTCCTGGATCTGACTGATGCACATCTTGATGTCCTTGGAGCTCACCGGCTCGCCGTTAGACGATATGATGATGTCTGAACACACACACACACACACACACTGATGTCATACACTGACCGCTCTATAGTAACAGGAAAGGCTAGTGCCGCTCATTATCACTGATGAATTCCATATGACACACAACAACAGAACAACTATCAGTGGACTTCCCCTCACACACACACAGAGTCGCATTTGACCACAGCAGATCCACACACACACAAGTAAAGGGGAAGTTAACATGCTGTAAACTGATCTTTGTGTGTGTGTCTCTTTAAATGCAAATGAGCTTCTGCTCCCCGCCCACTTTCCAGACGAGGGCGGGGCCTTTACAGAGGCTGCATTGGTTTCTATGGCAACAACAAACAAACTATGAACTGAACTCATATTTTGCCCATTAAAGCATGAACTAACGATGTAAACAAAAACCTTCATGAAATCTACAAGACTTATGTGCTAACTGAAAAAAAAAAAAATAAAAAAATAAAATTGAAAGAAAAACAAGACTACAATAAAACGCCTCCAAAAGTGAATAAAATACAAGAGAAATGGGCAATAAAATGAACTGAAAGTTAATTTCAGTTTCAGACACATGCTTTACTATTAAACGTGAAAGCTTTCTGAAAACCTGACAGTGAAATAATGAACCCAGACTAAAACTACACGGAAAACCAAACTCAAGTGATGAACGAGAAATATAAAACTATGGTTCTGTTTTTCTAATGAACAAATCTAAAGTAAAATTAAAAAAACTAAATTATCAATGATAAAAAATATTAAATGTTTCAGAAATCATCAACGATTTAAAACTTAAAAAAATGATGTAAAATGTATTACGTTTATTTTAATAAATTCTATTTATTAACATTTATTAAATGACCAATGATTTAAAACTATTAAACACTTTTAAAATTGAAGTTAAGCATGCTAAATTGATGTAAAATTTTAAATGTAATTTTGTTTTTCTACTAACTAAACTAAAACTGACAGAATGACAACTAATCTAAATAAACTACAATTATAAATTAAACATAAAAACGGAAGCTAAATGAATAACATTACGACATTCATTTAAGACTTTTTTTTCCTAATGAAAAAATCTACAGTTAAAAAAAAAAAAAAAAAAAAAAAAGAAATAAAAGCTAAATTCATGTAAAATTTTAAATGTGATTTAAATGTTTTTCTAATGAAAAAAAAACTAAACTAAAAATAGCCACAAAATGATTTAAAACAATAAAACTAACATAAAAATAGAAATAAAATCTAAAAACTTTATTTAACCTTAAGATTCACTAATGAAAACTAATCCAAACTGAAGTGAAACTGTACAGTAGACATGAATGCAGAAGAGCAGACTGAATGAACAGAGCAGCGTTGACCTCTGACCTGTGAACTGCAGGTTAGCGGCGTCCTCCAGCAGCTGCTCCTTCATGCAGCTCAGCGTCTCCACGATCATGTCCTTCATCTCCTCCTGCTTACGGTTAGCGATGGCCATCAGAGAGCTGTAGAGTTCTCCCTCCTTCTCACGCGTGTACTCCAGCCGCCGCGGCGTGATCTGAAGATCCCTCTGCATGTCGAACGCCTGACACGACATCACGCATATGTGAGGAACCATTAGCCACATGCTAGTCTCGTGATTATCATGCTAACAACATGCTAATCATGCTAGAAACATGCTATTGACATGCCAGTAACTTGCTAATCATGGTAACGACATGCTAGTCACTTGCTAATCATTCTAACAACATGCTATCGACATGCTAATCATGCTAGAAACATGTTATCGACATGCCAGTAACTTGCTCATTATACTAGCAACATGCTAGTCATGCTAGTTACTTGCTAATCATGCTAGCGACATGCTAGTCACTTGCTAATCATGCTAGCAACATGCTATTAACATGCTTATGCTAGAAACATTATATCGAAATCCCAGTAACTTGCTTATTATACTAGCAACATACTAGTAACTTGCTAGTCATGCTAGTTTCTTGCAAATAATGGTAGCGACATGGTAGTCACTTGCTTATCATGCTAGCTACATGCTATCAAAATGTAACTTTCTAATTATACTAACGACATGCTAGTCACTTACAAGTCATGGTATTACTTTCAAATCATAGTACTGACATGGTACATGCTAACAAAATGCTAGTCACTTACTAGTCATGCTAGCAACATGCTTATGCCAGCAACATGCTAATCTAGCTAATCATGTCAACAATATGTTAGTAACATGCTAATCATGCTATTAACATGTTATCAACATCTATCTCATCTATCTACACTTTATTTTACAACTGCTTTAAATTCTCAGGCTAGGCTTTCTTTTATCTAGTTGTAAAATATTACCAGAATGAATATGATAACACGTAGTACTAGTTTAACTACAGCTACTTGAAGTGAACTTTAACAAAAGAAAAAATATTTTTTATTTCAGCTAGTTGCTGCTTTTATTTCTATATTAATCTTCTAATTATCATTTCAGTTTAGTTTTTTTTTTTTAAGTTTAGTTTCTCATAAAAAAAATAATACATTTAAAAAGTTTTAAAATCACTGGTAATTTAATTTTCATTACTTGTTTTTATTGTATTTTCTAATAAAAATTTGAAAATCAAAATGCATCTGTAATTGCAACACAAAAGAAAAAAAAAGAAATGTAACCCTGTTTCTATTTATATGTGATATATCCCACATAAACTAAAAGACATTGACTGATTTATTTTATGCGCAAGTAGCAAGACTTGTTTTTTCAAAACATTTCTAAAACCAGAAACAACTACATTGTTTTATTGTTTCTGAAAGAAGTCTCTTCTGCTCTCCAAGGCTGTTCATTCGACACCGTAAAATAGAGTAAAAATAGTGAAATACTATTCTAATGTAAAATATCTGTTTTCTGTGTGAATCTCTGAAGGGGGTCGCACACTGGACAAGAAGCGCAGCATTGCATTGATTATATTACATTGTGCAATATTCGATCATATCGTGCAATGCTGTCGACAGCCACCGAGTGGATTTACCAGGTCACAACCATCACAACACACTTCAGGTCATTAAATAGTGGAGTAGTGGACCACAAAAGATGAAGACGTGGAGGAAGATCGCGTTTGTCATCGGTTTTTCAGTTAAGAATGTCTCATTTTCGATCTGAGGTAAAATGTTCAGTGACAGTCCTTGGAAACGTTAAGAAATAAGCATAGCATAGCTTTTATTGAGCAAACAAATCAGTATTAGTAGCTACAGCATTAGAAATGTTGAAATTGCTTATAATACAAAACAATTGATGAATGGCAATCTAGAATGCTAGTGATAATCTAGACTAAATGGTAAAACAGATTATTTTCATTAATTAATGTTCAAAGCTAAAATATTATCAATTAAAATATAACAATAAATGAAGTTAAAACTCATTCATCTTGCTGCTCAGAACTTGATACCTCGACTTGTCCTACATGTGGCGCGACGCGACGCTGCGCTTCTCGTCCGGTGTGCAACCGCCTTTAAACTGTCATTTATTTCTGTGATGTGCCGCTGTTAGTTAATGTGATGAGTAGACTGAAGTTGGGCTTAGGTGGTTGTGTGCTTGTAGCGTTTCCTTGGTTACTGATGTAAACAAAGCGCTTCTGAACACTGCAGTGGGCGGAGCTTAAAGTGTTTCCTTGGTTACCGCTGTAAACAAAGCAGCGCTGCACTTATGAACTTTAATATGCTTTATACAGAGACAAGCTGAACAGAAAAAAATGGCATCTAAACTTTTCTAAAGACAAAGATAAACTACCACTAACTGAAACTGGATTTGAATTGTCACATATCTGAATAGATTTTCAGTTAATCGTTTCATCCCTACTGAAACATGACTATATCAGTGGCCAGTGTGAGGCAGGGTTGACCGTGTTGATCAGAAGCAGTGTTGTGGTCACCTGGTTGATGAAGAGGTCGAGGCAGCGGCAGTGGACGGTGTTCAGCAGCGAGGCGGCCTCCACCTGATGGTTCTGCAGCAGCTGTCGAGTGAAGGGCCCGAGCACACGCTGCAAACGCTCCAGACTCTCTCCCACAACACTCTGCATCTTCCCAGGCGTCTGAGCCGGAGCGCCACAGGCACAGTTTCCCGCCGCAGCGGCCACCAGCTCCAGGGACAGCAGCTGTCTGTGCAGGGCCCCGGGGTCCGAGGAGCTGCTGGGGGCCCGGATGAAGCAGACGGGGAACGGCAGAGTCTCACGCACCTTCTGCAGGTCGCTCACCTGCTCGGCGCTCAGCGTGTCTGTACTGACGGCGTAGAGGATGATGGGAAGGATGCCGCGCTTGCAGTCCTCCAGAGCCTCCTCCACCGGCTGGACGCCGCGGCACGGGAGCACCATGACCTTCACCTCCTGGACACACACACACACACACACACACCACATGAGCGCACTTTCATATATTCAAATGTTTATGCACATTTTTACACTTCACTTGAAAGGATATGTTCTTCTTTTGCAAATATTCAGATTTCAAATATAAAAAAATAAAAAATCAGTGATTAAAAATGTAATTATGATATTATATTCATACTTATGAATTTCACATTTTCTAAAATATATATACGACTTTATCCCTTCAATTATGACAAAACAAAACAAAAAAAATTGATTGAACATTGAATTACACAACTGTTATGTTATTTCAGGAGATGAGATTTCCACATCAAAAACAATTTTAAGATGCTCTTATTTTGATACGTGAAGTAGTATAAATTAAATTTCAACAACTGAAATTGTAAAAAAAGTATGATTAAAGCAAAAAGTAGTGTAAAAACAAGAAATAAAATAAATTGCATTAAAACAGCACTTAGTACTTTGTGTGTTTTCGTTAAGTTTTTAAACCACTTAATATCCACGGTATTTCCAGACAATTATGTTTACAGAATAAAGATTTTAACACTTATTTTTACTTTTATTAATGTCATTGCATATTAAAAAGCAGTATATATTTTGTCTTGGGCCCGGAGCGAGGGAGCACTGAACACCGTGTGAAATCAGCTCGAGCAGGTGAGAAGTGTTTCTCCTCTGGGAATCTGTTCAAGAAATATTAGACAGGGCGGGTCGAAGTTCGACTGTAAGATTAATCCAAAGCGGGCGCGTCAGAGCGAGAATAAAGAGCGCTAGCACACGAGCACAATAGAGTCAGTCAGCGCCGTCTCTGACACAACAGCCATAGAGCGCTCGAGTCTCTCGGGAACAAAGATGGCCTGCAAACACAGCCGCCGGAGCCCATCAGACCTGAGCCCAACAAAGATCTGATTCACACACCTCGAGAGTGTGTGTGTGTGTGTGTGCGTGCTTTAGCAGGAATTTCACTGCCTACCATCAGCGAACGCTCGGGGACCCGCGGGCTAATTAACATCTCTGTGCTAACATGTGTGTGTGCGGATCGAAAACAGACGAGGTTTCATTTGAGCGCAGACGTGATTCTAGCAGATGTGTGTGACGGCAAACATTCAAACTGCAAGAGAGAATCATGCAGAAACTCCTGCCTGAGACAAACACACGGTTCGAGTCTGATCTGAGACCTCGGTCACACTTTGATTTTGTGCTGGTAATTACCATACACTTGTGACTTTTTTTTTAATTAGATCACATTTACCAAATTGACTCAAGTCACCTTTATTTATATATTGGTTTTAACAATACAGATATCTAAGTAGCTTTACAGTATCAAATAGAGAAATAGTGTGTTGGTAAATGCAGAAAGACAATAAGAAGTCAGATTTTTGCAGCCTAAAATGACTGATTTTGTTGTGGTTTTTCTTAAAATTTTCCAATATATTTGTGCCATTTCTTAATGTTTTGCAGTGAAAATATACCACAGACAACATTCTTCCAACACTGTTATGACTTTTCTAACTTCGAGACCCACTGTAGGTCTCCAGACTAACGTTTGAGGACACCAGCACTAGTGAATTAAGATCTACAGAAGGGGGCTCCTGAATCTGAATGCTTCTCACAAGATTTCACAGAGATGTTGATTCTGTGGCGAATTCAACTGCTTTCTTCACACTGTATCTCCCAGCGCTGTGTACATCAGTGTTGCGTGATCGAGATCAGCCCGTGAATTCAGTGATCGCAAAATCGCTAAATCCTGGAGGATCTGACTAAAGGGTTCTGACTTAAGATCCGAGTCTGATTTAAGGCTGCTCTGACTTTGACTAAAGCGATCCGAGTCTGATTTAAGTCTGATCTGACATTGACTAAAGCGATCCGAGTCTGATTTGAGGCTGATCTGATATTGACTAAAGTGATCAGATTCTGATTTGAGGCTGATATGACTTTGACCAAAGCGATCTGAGTCTGATTTGAGGCTGATCTGATATTGACTAAAGTGATCCGAGTCTGATTTGAGGCTGATCTGACTTTGACTAAAGCGATCCGAGTCTGATTTGAGGCTGATCTGACTTTGACTAAAGTGATTCGAGTCTGATTTGAGGCTGATCTGACTTTGACCAAAGCGATCTGAGTCTGATTTGAGGCTGATCTGACTTTGACTAAAGCGATCCGAGTCTGATTTGAGGCTGATCTGACTTTGACTAAAGTGATCAGATTCTGATTTGAGGCTGATATGACTTTGACCAAAGCGATCTGAGTCTGATTTGAGGCTGATCTGACATTGACTAAAGCGATCCGAGTCTGATTTAAGTCTGATCTGACATTGACTAAAGCGATCCGAGTCTGATTTAAGTCTGATCTGACATTGACTAAAGTGATCAGATTCTGATTTGAGGCTGATATGACTTTGACCAAAGCGATCTGAGTCTGATTTGAGGCTGATCTGACTTTGACTAAAGCGATCCGAGTCTGATTTGAGGCTGATCTGACTTTGACTAAAGTGATTCGAGTCTGATTTGAGGCTGATCTGACTTTGACTAAAGTCATCAGAGTCTGATTTGAGGCTGATCTGACTTTGACTAAAGTGATTCGAGTCTGATTTGAGGCTGATCTGACTTTGACTAAAGTGATCAGAGTCTGATTTGAGGCTGATCTGACTTTGAAGTGATCAGAAATGAAAATAATTGGAGTCTGATCTCCCACTGATCTGAGTACGAGTTGACTGATTTGTAACTGATCAGTGTGATATCAGACTTATCTAAGTGTTTTAGACCTGTTGGAGTCTGATTTGGCACTGATCTTAATTTAATTAATTAATTTAATCTATGACTTGACATTTGACAGTTTGATACTAGATTATCTAAGACCAGTTATCTAAGTGTTTTTAGAGTAACGGGAGTCTGATTTGCAACCAATCCAAGACCTTAATGAGTCTGATGAGAACTGATTTGACTCTGATTTGAGTTCTATCCAAGGCCTAGTCTGATTTGAGGCAAATTCAAACCCAATCTGATCTGAACGCTGACTCAAGTCCCAGTTGAAGTGGAGTCTGATTCAGGACAGATCTGAAACTAATCTGAGATTTTGATACCAGACTGATCTAAGTGTTTTTAGACTAAAAGGAAACTGATCTGAAATGGAGCCTGATTTGAGACGGATCCTATCTGATCTGACTCTGTTATGACACTGATTAAAACTGACCAGAGTTGAAAGCGTTTGCTCAGAGTTGGAATAGACTAATCAGAATCTAATATGAGTCTGATCTAAGAGATCTGAACCGGTCCAAACACTGAGCCCAGTTCAAACTCTTTTCAGTCATGAAACAAACAAACTAATGAAAGAAAGGAATCCAGCCGTGACTGAATCCACCAAGTATTTATAGGAAGGTCCCGGGATACAGTTTTCCCATCGCCATGGAGACACCCAGTGGCCTTGTTTCCAGTGCTGGTCATGTGAAGTGCACCAGACCCACAGAGCAGGGTTACATAAACACCAGGAAAGGAGAGAAGAGAAGCTGATTGATGTTCCTGCAAAAACAAACCCCTCATCTCACAGAAACAAATCACATTTGACTTTGTTTTTGAGAGAAACGATGTGAGCCCCGCCGCCCCTGACCTGCAGCAGTGGGTGATGGAGCGTGATCTCCAGCTCGGCCAATCGCTGCGCAGGATCCTCACATTCCTGGATCTCCAGGTCCTCGAGTGGAACCGTGTCCCAGCGTCCGCAGTGAGCCGCCAGCTGATGCACCAGCTCGTACTGTCCCGGCAGAGCCAGGCTCAAGCGTGTCTGACGGCCATGTGTGAAACACAGCTTCCTCCTCCTGCAGGCCCCGCCCTCTGGCCCACAGGCCCCGCCCACCTCCGAGCCCAGGGGGAGGAGCCTTTCTCCCAGCAGGCAGTTGAGCAGCTGGTACCGAGCCGAGCAGTCCTGGCCCAGGACGAGGATGTAGGGGACTCTACCGACCACATTCTGCAGATATTCCTCCTCGTGACGCGGGAGCGAGATGCAGCTGATCTGACCTGAGACACAGAGAGACACTGAAGATTAACATTCATCACCAGTCAGAAAACACAATCTAATATTGCTATATTTTTCAGCCTTTTACGATATTTGATATAAATCTGGATATTTATGTATTTTTTTCTGAAAATAGGTTTAAAATTGTATATTGTTCCCTCCATTTCTTCCAAAGAATCATTGTAAAAACAAAAAATCATTCAAGTAAAATAAAGTAATGTTTTTCATTAAACGAATGTAAGGAAGAATCATGTCTGAACACATTTTAAGGGAAATTTCAGCTATTTATATTATATTTTTTTACCAAAACTCTTTTCTTTTGTTATATTTAGTAGATATTCCAATAAAACTGGAAGCCCATCAGTTTGGTCCAACCCCCCCCCCCCCCCCCAAAAAGTTAAAACTCAAATTAATCACTGTATCAAAGTTTTAATTGATTCACAGAATGAATCAAACTTACTAACCTGTTTTTGATATTAAAGTTTAAGTAATTAAAAATAATAAAACTATCTTTATGAACTAAATGCACAAATAAAAAGCACATTAAATTCCCAATCAGGATTATTATACTTTAATAAAACCATAAAAAATATCTTTAGTTGAAATAACATTAAAATCAAATATAAAATATACATAGCCTATATAAAACAAATATAAATAAATATTTAAATATTCAGCTTGTTGCGAAGACAACATTTCTATTTTTTTTAGTTTAACAAAATAATTGGAACTGAAATTTAAAAATAAAACTATGCAGACAAAAAAAAAATGTAAAGGAAACTTGGGAAATACATCGCAAATATTAATAACTATAACAGTATAGTAAAACACTGCATATATATCTATGTGTGTGTGTGTGTGTGTGTGTATCTCTCAGGGATATGGAGAGCACCCCTGTCGGACGCTGATCAAGCCGAGCTGAAGTTAGCGAGCGTGGAGCTGTGCTGGAGAAAGCAGGCCCAGAACAACAAGCGCAGCAGCAGTGTGGAGTTATCTGTGTGTCCTGAGGCCTGCATCTCATGACCGTCTCTGAGCCGCTCACAGAGACGCCAGTCATTCAGGTTATTATTAGGAAGTGCTCATAATCCCAGCGCTGCTGAGTCACTGCCTTATACAACAGCCGCTCACCGCGCAATCTGTGCCGCACGCTATCAGCCCACAACCATGATTCATGCTGCGCCACACAGATCAACAACAATGAGTTTTTACCATTCATTAGTGCTAATTCGCAATTAAATTGTAACCAACAAAATGCTTAGTGCAAAAAAAAAAAATGGAAAAATGGAAATAAATAAATATTCTACCGTCTAATGTTGGTAGCCGTTGTTTTAACCCAGCCATGACTAACAAAAGTATACGATGTTATCAGCTCATTAAGAAATACTAAACATAGGGAGGTTCACCAATTTTCCACTTGGTACACTTTTTACTCCTGTTATCTCTCATCTAATTAATTTATCATTTGAACAGTGTTTTTCCTGCTGCATGGAAGCAATCCATTTTTAAATCTGGGGACTACAGACCAATCAACATAATGCCAGTATCCCAAAGATTGCAGAAAAGGTAGTTCTTGAACAACTGAGATCTTATCGCACTACAGCTAAGAGTGGTTTACTCTGTAACTCATTCTACTGAAACAGCTACTTTACATTTAACAGAGCAAATACTGTTACCGTAGCTAAAGTGGTAGAGCATTGCGTTGTCAAGCGCAAGGTTGGGGGTTCGAATCCCGGGGAGCACATGTTAGGAAAAACCGTTAGCCTGAATGCAATGTAAGTCGCTTTGGATAAAAGCGTCTGCTAAAATGCATAAATTAAATACAATCTAAACTTGGTGGAACAGTTGGTGCTATATTTTTAGATCAGCGCAAAGCCTTCGACGTGATTAATTACAACGTTCTTCGCTTTCTCTTATCCAAGTTACAATTTTCATCTGGGGCTTTAGCATGGATCTCCTCCTATTTATCAAATAGACAGCTATTTTAATTTAAAAAAATTAAAGGGGTTCCCTCTAATAACTTAAAGGTACAACGGGTGTTCCCCAAGGATCAATACTAGGCCCTTTATTGTTTAGTTACTGTTCTTTTTTTACTCTGATGGGATGTGTATAAGTATAACTGTATTGTACGTGTTTGTTGTTTTGTTCTTATGTTTATATTACATACCCAATGGACTACCATTGGGTATGTATTACCTCCCAATGGACTGCAGATGAAACTAAACATTGGGTAAATTCGATACGATGCATGAAATGGAAATATTTATGCATATGAAATTGCACATGGTCACTTTACAAATAAATGTTAATATATATATATACACACACACACACAAACGTGTAAGGTTGCTCATTTGCAATTAAACAATTAACATCGAAATTGCGCAAAAATAAATAAAATTATAAGATTGTTTTGTAGCATTTTGCACTTAAATGATTTAGAATTTTGAAATAAGCAATGAAATTACTCAAAAAAACATTTTATACGTTTATAAGTTAATAATTTGCAATTAAAAGTTTAACTACGTAATTGCCCAATTTAAAAAAATTATACATATATGAAAATTTAAAGTTGCTAACTCACAGTTAGGGTTGCAAAGGGGCAGAACATTTTTGGAAAATTCCTGTAAACTTTTCTAAAAGTTGAAAAAAAATTCTAAAAAGTTTCCAAAAATTTTAGAATGTTTCCGGAAATTTACCAGAAATGTTCTGCCTCTTTGCGAGTCTATTTGCAAGTACATTTATATCAAAGGAACTGTGCAAAAATAATATATATTTTATATATATATCCCCACGCACACACACCAAAATAAAATAATGCAAAAATAGCAAAATAATGCTAATGCTAAAAGTAAATACAGTTTTCTATACAGATTCAGAGCTGCACCGCAGGAATGTTACAGCATCAAAGACTTGAAGACATTGTTTACAGCAGATTGAAGCAGCGATGAAGCGCATGAGTGCTGTTTGTGATCATGAGCTCCTGCAGGATGTGTGTTTACATGCAGCTCATGAGGGCGTGGCCAAAGCTTCCTGCGCCGTGATTGGTCAGAACAAGCCTGAGCGCGAGACGAGCTCTGACAGGCCTGAGGATCGGGACGCACATCAGGATAAATCACAGTCCACAGAAACACGAAAATAAACATGTGGGCTCCAGGGAAAGGGCAGGGGTCACGTGAGACGGGTCAAAGGTCGCGCTGTGAGACGTCAGCGAGTCTGACATGAGACCAAGCACTGCTTCAGTCTCTTCTCTGCGGCTGATTAAAGCACACTCAATGATTTGATTGAGAAACCAGAGGAAACTTGCGTCAGACGAGCAAACTCCTTTACAGGAAAGAGGACAAACACACACTCTCACACACACCTAGACACACACTCTCTCTCCCACACACACACATACACCAAAGTAACTACACCGCACACACACCTGCTCATATTTCTAACACTAATTCCTCCACATGACACTGATGAGAAGTGAACCAAAAATGTGTTTACACGCCATCAAAATAATATCATAACAAAAGAGTCAAATATAATAAAGATTTTTCTCTTTGGGTTTGGTGTCAATATGAGAGTCGTGATTTTCTGATGTACATCTGACAGCAGAATCAATGCGAGTTCACAAGTGTGTGTGTGTGTGTGTGTGTGTGTGTGTGTGTCAGTGTCCTCATTAAAGCACTGTGGAGTATTTAGTTCTTGGTTGAGCTGAATGTGACTCTGTTCACGGCTGTTAAGCTGCTTATTTCTGCTCTAAATCCTGTTTGAGACATTTTCTGCTGTAAACTCCAAACCTGAGAAACACACACACACACACACACACACACACACACACACACACACACACAGAGAGAGAGAGAGAAACACACACACACACACACACACACACACACAAGCAGAGATCTCTGATAACCGATATTGACACTTTGATCCCTGGTTCACTGGTCATCTGATAACAGACCTACTGATTATTGACTCGATTCATATTTTTTTAAGTCTTTAAATCATGTTTAGAAATGTGTAGCTTTATTAGAGAGCAAACTAGGGAGCTACGGTTATATATCAGTCATATTTAACTAAATAACACAACACCATTAAACACACGGAAAATATTAATAAATAAATACTGAAATGCCTAAATAATAATTATAGATATTATGCTTTTATAATTTTAGTCACTTATTGTTATTAATATTATTTTATAATTATAGTTTATTTATTGATAATATTGATATTTCACCAAGTAGTTTATGTTTCAGGTTTGATGTGTTTTCGTGTATGGGGTGTATGTCTCGAGCTCCGGGTCTCTCTCTCACACACACACACACACACACACACACACACACACACACACACTCACCGGCGTCCGGGGCCCCGGGAGACGCGCTGCTGCACGCGTTACTGTGGTTCTGTCGGATCTCTCGGAAGAAGCTCACGGTCTCCTTCAGGTTCTTCTTCAGGAACACGTTGTGTTTGTTGTAGTGGCTGAAGGCTCGGGTCAGATCTCTGACCAGAGGGCTGTGTTTCTGCGGGTTCTCCATCCTGACCCGGGGCGAGTCCGCGTCACACATCCATCCGAGCTCCCGCGGGTTCTGCTGAGGCCCGATCACTGAGCCGAGCCGAGCCGAGACAACAACCGGCGGTGTGTGTGTGTGTGTGTGTGTCAGTGCATCAACACACACACACGCTCTCACACACACACGCGACAGCCGCCGCCCGGTAACCGGGCCGATATCGGCGCTCGGGAGGCTCGACGGATGCGGTTCGGATCGGTAGCACACACTCTGGCGGACTGGAGGCCGAACCGGGTCGCTGCTCGCGCTTCGCGGATGTCCGGCAGCTTTATCCCGCGCGAGCGAGCGCCTATCATCGATAATCCCGGTGTCTGCGCCGGTTCGCCCCGGGAATCTGTCACTTTTCAGCCGAAATGCGGGAGTTTTTGCGCAAACAGCCGCTGCCCGTCCAATTTGGCGACGCGATGGGCGGGGCGCGAGTGGTGCATGCTGGGAAATGCAGTCCGCTCAACCTAGCGAACACAAACAAAAAAGACGTAGAAAAAATACACTATTGGGACTTTTTTTTAATTGTCTAATACATTTATTTTAAAATCACTACAGAGCCCTCTCTAACTTTATTTATTTATTTATTTGTTTGTTTGCGTGTTCGCTGTGTGTAAACATTAGCATCCAGCTAATCTGTATCTTCATTCTTAGGTTTAGTTTCAATGAAACAAAAAAAATTGAACACAAGTGGAATTGTCACAACCTCCTCTTCTTGTCCTGTGAAACAAAGGATTGTGGGTAGACTGTATAAAAAGGTCATATATCATATAAATGCTGTGATGCATACTCTACAAGCGTGCAGTAGTCTGGCGGCCTCTAGTGGTTTAGATCCGACACTGCTTCACATCCCTCACAACTTAAATCAGTGCTATTGTGATTATTTACCACATTTCTGTTCTGTTTGCATGAATATGCCGTAATATAAACATAATTGTGCAATACTGTTGTAAATCATCAGCTGCAAAGATCACAAAAAGATGACTAATAAACAGAATAAAGAGCGTTATTTTATTGATAATGGAATCCTACATGATGTTTTATATGGAAGCAAATAGTCAGGACAGACGCTATGTTGAACGCTAGTTTTTAGGAGTTCAATATGGCGTTTATGGCGATTATTTACAAAAACTCTTTATTTTTTAATTTTTATTAATTAAACAATATTGAACACGCTATACTTCAATCTCTCGCAGCCTCGTTTTCACACCGTCCTAATCTACGAATACAACGAATGAAGTATTGTTAACGGGTCCTTTCTGATGTAAAAGTTGACATGCTATGCGAATTCCCCTAAAATACCACTTCCTGGTTAAACTTTCAGTTTTATTAGTGAAGCCGAGTGATGAAATGGGAAGTGTGGAGAGTACATGAATAATAAACAATCTGAGGCACAGCGAGTTTTAGACACGCCCACCTGCGTTCATTCTGAACGAATCTTTAAAGTGACTCGCGAAGAACGAATCGTCTCGGGGAGTGAATCGTTCAGTCGCGCATGCGCAGTAGTCTCTGTACTGGAGTTCGTCTAGTTCACCTGTCATAATAGATTAATAATACAATTTTAATTAATTTAGTTTTTTGAATATTAAAGAAGCCAAACAGTACATTCTTAAGAAGCAGAGAGAAACCCTGGAGCACACTGTGATGGATAACATTAGAGAATTCAATCCAAAATAGCTGTGTGTGAGGACAATCCCAAAAGATATATATCAGTTTCATTAGGGTCACCACTAAAGGAACAGCTTGTACCCGTGTCTGATTTAAACATTTTCAAAAACACTTTAGCTGGGTGAAATCTGTTTAATAATTTGAATAAGATTTCTCTAACCTTGTTAGTTATTATATATTCTGAATACAGAGTCCATACTTGTTCCAATCAATATTATCACCACATTCCTCCAATAAGACACCACATATCGATCTAATCTTATAGTTACGTAATGAAGGATGTGAGAAAAGCAGTTTTCCTACTGAGATTTCAGATGGGTCTAAAGATAAAGATAAAGTGCTGGATGATATAATGAGTCCCTTAAAAGCAGAACAGCTCCTTTAGGAATAGTGTTCATGACAATGGAGGATTCTGGAAAATTACATTTACAAAAGAATTCTTTGTAACTTAAAATAAGATCTTCTGAGTTAAAAAAACTGGGAAAACAACCAAAAAAATAATAAATAAATTAACATTTTTTTAAATGACTCTTTTTTAATTTAGAAAGTGTTCTTCAAAGAAGAGAATCTAGGAAATTAACCCCACCATAATCACGTGAGTTCATTAATAAATACTCTTTATTACCTTTGTTACAACATTCAGTGTATAGAAAATAACTATCATGACAGAAATTCACACATTTATAATCTGTAAGAAGAAAAAAAGACACAATTTGAGACCAGAAACGCAGTAACTGTAAGAGTAAATAATAATTATAATAATGATGATAATAATATGCACCCGTTTGTAGCGAAGCGTGTAAATTAATTTCTCTATACAATGATGTCACATAACAAAAGACCGAACTACAGGTTAAAGCCTTTTATACAGTCTTATTATTATTATTGTTATTATTTATTAATTATAAACATTAAAACATTAACAACAGGCCAAACAACAGGCAGTATACTTAAAATCATAAAGACAAAATAATAATAATAATAATAATACCAATAATATACACAGATTTGTTGCCAGGTTATGGGTCTGTCACGTGATGAAGGAACGACTCGAACCCGAAAGACTCATGAGAGATGAACTAATCAGTTCTGTTTCCGGCTCAAACCCGAACACTGGTCAGATAAGAGCTGAGGTGAACTAATCACAGAACCAGATAAAACAATTAATTAATCTTTTCTGTTTCTTATATCATTATAGTTTTGTATTGTTTGTAGTGTGATCAACGTTTGCGTGCTAGTATTAGTAGACCTTAGCAAAGTAACACTTAACATTTTAATTATATTTGATCAAATTAACCAAATGACTCGAAAAAGATTCGGTCATTTAGATGAACGAGACTCAAAGGTCCGAGTCGGTAAAATGATCCGAACTTCCCAACAACAGACCGCAAGCGCGAGGGGCGGGGCGTCGCTGATCGTAAGCCCCGCCCCTCGCGCTTGCGGTCTGTTGTGCAGTGATGGGAAGTTCGGATCATTTTACCGACACTGGACTCATGCAGTCGCTGGGGACGCGCCGCTCGCCGCACAGTGCCACCTGCACGCGCACATGAACGCACCTCTTCTTCTTGCTCTTCTTCCTCCGCGCGTGTAGCCGCTCATGGAGTGTGACGGGACTCCGGGCGTCGCGTCCGTCAAGCGTCAGGCGGTGAAGCGGCACCATCACAAACACAACCTCAAACACCGGTACGAGTTCCTGCAGACGCTCGGGACAGGCACGTACGGGCGCGTGAAGAAAGCCACGGACCGATCCGGGACACCGGTGAGAGCGCGCTCACATCATCACAGCGGGCACACGCTTACACTTTATATATATAAAAATGTATACTAATAATATTATTTCAATATTAATAATACAAATCTAATTTATTTTAAACTAATAAAAAAAAAAATACAAATCACATTTATTTTAAAATAATAAAATATTTAGAATAAAATCTAAAAATATTTTTTCTGGAGTTTGTGGACGGTTTTTGAATTGTCCTGCAGGTTTGAAGCAGTGTTTGTGCTGCTGTATTATGAGTGTGTGTGTGTGTGTGTCTGTCAGGAAACAGAACAGGTTCTGAGGACGAGCTTTAAACAGCCCTGGGCTCAGTCACTCACACACACTCCTCAATCATCTCTGTTTTAGGATCTTATCACATTGTTATTTTTTAGACATTTGTTCTTGCATTTTAAAACTATTTTCATGACAATTTATCACACATAACCTTAACTTATCACTGTAATAATATCTCTTTAAAAAAAACTAAATTGTAGTTATGTTTTGAAAAATATTAAATTAAATCACAAACATACTATGACATGTAAATATTTTGTATTTTAGTTGAGATTTATATATATATATATATATATATATATATATATATATATAATATTATCTGCTGTAAAATTAGTTTTCTTATCTCAGATGCACAAAACACACTCCATTTTGATAAGTTAAATAAAATATTTTTTTAAGCATAAGTCTAAGACATAAAACCAGGTGCTATTTATTATTAAATCAAGCTTGTTTTAAAAATCTGTATTTCTAGAATATATGACAATGAAACTAATATTTCTGTAGACATCTGCAGTTAAGCTTGTTTTTCTTAACTCGGAAACATAAAACTAAAATTGATGTCTAAAACTAGAGAAGTGTTTTTACTGAAATTATATTTAAACAGAAATTTTAATATATTTAAAACATTATATTAAATATAATTTCTTTAGGGTTAAGTTAGGGTTCTAACCCTAACCCTCTTTTTTAAAAATGATATTTTACTCTAAATAATTATTCAAATCTTTTATTCTCACCAACTAAATGTCTTATTTTAAGGATATTTAAGTGTATTAATCCATTCATTTATTAATTAATGTGTAAATCACAAAAGCAGACAGCGATACTGATGAAGATGTTGGTATTTGTGTGCTGTAACGCTGTAGATGGTAAGAGTGTTTGTACTCTAAATCAGCTGCTAGTGTCTGACCTCGCACAGAGAAGCAGGAAGCACTAGTGTCCTTCAGGAGCGGTTCCTTGCTCGGGGCTTTCCTCCACTACAATAGAGCTGGGGCTTTAGTTTGTTCAGTCCAGCAGGAAATACTTCTTCTTCTTCTTCTGAGGAAAGAGAGAGTGAGTGAGTCACAGATAACAGACTGATAACTCTATTCATAGATGTGTGCCGCTGAAACCGAGATCTTAGGGACTTTAAAGGGTTGAACCAGTCCAAATCTGTGCTGCTTTCACATTGGTCTTTTATTAGTCAAAACTAAAACCATATTGTATCTGACCATCAGCTTCTGATTAATTAGGCAATGTCAAGTTTTGAATGTTAACTTACACCTTATTACCACATTTACCCCTTTTTTATTATTTTTTATTAAATATTTAAATTATTTTTTAATTCGAAAATGTAGAAATTCTTTGAAATGATACATGTACAGTATATATTTTTTCCCGTTTTAATTGAATTTATCAGAACACATAATCTGAGAATTACAAGTATTAATCTAATTTTTACCTCACCATAGCTCAAAAACTGAGCTTATTTATTTCTAAAAAAACAACATGAATGAATTAATTACAAAAATAAAATAAAATCTTGCTTGAATTTTCACCTTCAGATACTCATATATTCATGTTCATCAACATACTCCAAACAGCTGAATCTTTTTTTCTAAAAGTCTTTTTGACCCTTATGGTGCTCCATACCCGGCTCAGAATCACCCAAACGTTTGAAATGGTTACATCTCTGAAAACACATTAGTACAAACGAGTAAAACTAACTGTTAAAGGAGATGCAGTGTTTCTAAATGTTTCTGTGTCAAAGCAGACGAGAGTGTGACGTGTTTGTCCATCTGTTGCTCACCGGTGACCTGTGGAGACACACACACACACACACACACACACACTGCTGGACGTCTGCATGCTGGTATGTCAGGCACGCCTAGCGACACACACATTCCTGCATGCGTGCACACACACTCAAAAATTACACATACACACACACAGACACACACCACTCACTTTCACACACACACAGACACACACACTCACTCACTCACACACAAATACACATTCACACTTACACATGCTCACACACACACACACACACACAGACACTCTCACACGCTCACTCACACACACAAATACACATACTCACACTCTCTCACTCACACACACAAATACACACACTCACACTCACACACACACACACACACACACACTCCCTAACAAATTCACATACTCACACTCTCTCACTCACACACACTCAAACAGACATACTCACTCACACTCTCACGCTCACACTCTCTCACACACACTCACAAACAGACATACTCTCTCACTCACTCACACACGCTCACAAATATACATACTCACACTCTCACACTCACACCCTCACACACAAATACACATACTCAATCACACACACACACACTCAAACAAATACACATACTCACTCACACTCTCACACTCACAGACATGCTCACTCTCTACTCATTCACACTCTCACACACAAATACACATACTCACACTCACTCACACACGCTCACAAACAAATACACACTCACTCTCTCACTCACACACAAATACACATACTCACTCTCTCACTCACACACAAATACACATACTCACTCTCTCACTCACACTCACTCACACACAAATACACATACTCACACTCACTCACACACGCTCACAAACAAATACACATACTCACTCTCTCACTCACACACAAATACACATACTCACTCTCTCACTCACACACACTCACACACAAATACACATACTCACTCTCTCACTCACACACACAAATACACATACTCACTCTCTCACTCACACACACTCACACACAAATACACATACTCACACTCTCTCACTCACACACACAAATACACATACTCACACTCACTCACACACACAAATACACATACTCACTCTCACTCACACTCTCTCACACACACACACACACACACACACACTCCCTAACAAATTCACATACTCACACTCTCTCACTCACACACACTCAAACAGACATACTCACTCACACTCTCACGCTCACACTCTCTCACACACACTCACAAACAGACATACTCTCACACTCACTCACACACGCTCACAAACAAATACACATACTCACTCTCTCACTCACACACAAATACACATACTCACTCTCTCACTCACACACACTCACACACAAATACACATACTCACTCTCTCACTCACACACAAATACACATACTCACTCTCTCACTCACACACAAATACACATACTCACTCTCTCACTCACACACAAATACACATACTCACTCTCTCAATCACACACGCTCACAAACAAATACACATACTCACTCTCTCACTCACACACAAATACACATACTCACTCTCTCACTCACACACACTCACAAACAAATACACATACTCACTTTCTCACTCACACTCACACACAAATACACATACTCTCTCACTCACACACACTCACACACAAATACACATACTCACTCTCTCACTCACACTCTCACACACAAACAGACATACTCACTCTCTACACACTCACTCTCTCACACACAAATACACATACTCACTCTCTCACTCACACTCTCACACACAAACAGACATACTCACTCTCTACACACTCACTCTCTCACACACAAATACACATACTCACTCTCTCACTCACACTCTCACACACAAACAGACATACTCACTCTCTACACACTCACTCTCTCACACACAAATACACATACTCACTCTCACTCACACTCTCACACACAAACAGACATACTCACTCTCTACACACTCACTCTCTCACACACAAATACACATACTCTCTCTCACTCACACTCTCACACACAAACAGACATACTCACTCTCTACACACTCACTCTCTCACACACAAATACACATACTCACTCTCTCACTCACACTCTCACACACAAACAGACATACTCACTCTCTACACACTCACTCTCTCACACACAAATACACATACACTCTCACTCACACTCACACTCACAAACAGACATACTCTCTACACACTCACTCTCTCACTCACACTCTCACACACAAATACACATACTCACTCTCTACACACTCACTCTCTCACACACAAATACACATACTCACTCTCTCACTCACACTCTCACACACAAACAGACATACTCACTCTCTACACACTCACTCTCTCACACACAAATACACATACACTCTCACTCACACTCACACTCACAAACAGACATACTCTCTACACACTCACTCTCTCACTCACACTCTCACACACAAATACACATACTCACTCTCTACACACTCACTCTCTCACACACAAATACACATACTCACTCTCTACACACTCACTCTCTCACAAACAAATACACATACTCACTCTCTCACACACAAATACACATACTCACTCTCTACACACTCACTCTCTCACAAACAAATACACATACTCTCTCACACACAAATACACATACTCACTCTCTACACACTCACTCTCTCACACACAAATACACATACTCACTTACACTCACAAACAGACATACTCACTCTCTACACACTCACACTCTTACAAACAAATACACATACTCACTCACACTCACACACACACACACACACTCACACTCTCACGCACTCTCTCTCACACAGACACAGACACACACACACACACACACACTCACAAAAGAGGGCGAGAGACAAACAGCTCACGGTCTGTTGATGATCAAATATCAGTCTGATTGTGTCACAGTCACTCTCAGTATGAAAAGGTTACATAAGATCCGTCTGACGCATGATTTACTCCAGAATATTTACAGTTCCATGCTCCAAATCCAAAACATGAACAAGAACAAAATCTCTAAATTAGGGATGGGCGATAGTTCATAAGAAAATTTAGTTTGATATGTTATAGATTAATTAATCTTAAGTGATATATTATTATAGTATATCAATATAATAAACAAATGATTTTATTTAATTATATTAAGAATGTAATATTTCTAAATATTGTTTAAAATTGAATAACCATTTAATGGGTAGTAATCAGTGGAATTAATTTTTTATGTTAAATGTGATTTTATATTTAGTCATTACCTTGACAATCAATATTAGTAGTTATAATATAATTAACATTTAATGTTACATATCAAAATTATTACTGTCATATTTAATAAATATATTAAAATTAACCTACGTTGTAAATATACCATTAAATATTTTAAATATTTAATAATTGTGTAACGAGTAGTTACATGTTGTTAAATGTTTGTTATTTTAATACAATTAACACAGTTAATAATAGTTAAATACATTAATAGGTTTATTTCATATTTAATAAAAAATAATATAACTATCAACCTACATTGTAAATATTGTGAGGATTTTAATGCTTTTAAGTAAACAGTGCTCTAGTTGACTTTATAATCTGATATTGATTGAATATTTTATATATTTTCTTTTACTATATTCTGACTAGTCTTCACTTTCTTTGTGCGTGTGTGTGTGTGCGCGTGTGTGTGTGTGTGTGTGTGCGTGTGTGTGTGTGTGTGTGTGTGTGTGTGTGGTTCTCCAGGTGGCTGTAAAGTCGATCCGTAAGGAGAAGATCCGAGACGAGCAGGATCTGATCCACATCCGGCGTGAGATCGAGATCATGTCGTCTCTCGCTCATCCTCACATCATCAGCATCCACGAAGGTACACATCCACACGGCACGCAAAGCTCTTTGTTCTCATTACGCAATCGAGACGAACCCCAAAATCCGCTTTAGTGTGCTTCAGCGCACCACAATGAACCTCGTTAACCACAAAGCTGTCTTTCTCTGAATGCTGCCTACAGTTACTGATGACTGGTGTGTTTCAGTGTTCGAGAACAAGGATAAGATGGTGATCGTGATGGAGTACGCCAGTAAAGGAGATCTGTACGACTACATCTGTGAGCATCAGCACATCTCTGAGAGTCAGGCCCGACACTTCTTCAGACAGATCGTCTCTGCGGTTCACTACTGCCACCGGGTAACACACTTCAACATTTCAAAATTCTGTTCAGTTTTAATATTAATAAATATTTCCGATAAATACTTCTAAATACTCCTGTTAAGTTGAAATACTATAATAACTGTAATTAAAATGACAAAACTATAGACAAACTTAATGATAAAAGCAACAAAATTACAAATGTAAACTGAATTAAATTGAAAATATAAAAATAAACAATAATAAAAAATTTCAATGATATTATCAAATTTAATAACATTGCAAAAAAAGTTTATTTATTTAGTCATTTGGCAGACGCATTTATCTAGAAAATAAAATAAAATAAAAACTTTTATTTTATTTTTAAGTCTTTAATTTTCTATTTGTTAATATCGGAGGTAAATTAAATAAAATTAAAATTTCTGTTGTTTATTTGCAACATTTCAGATTGTGTTCAGTTTAAAACCCATAAAACTAAGTTTGAAAATAAATTACAATAAAACGAACTTGAAAACGTAAAAAAAAAAAATAATTAACATAAAATTAAATCAATTCAAAATGTAAAACACTAATTCTGATTTACTCATTTAAAATAATTTAAAAAAAATTATAATTGTATATTAATGATACTAACATGCTAGTATTCTGCGGTATTTTACTCGTTATTGTAGTAGAAGCCATAGCCGCAGTTTTAGGGTTTCACCCAACAGTCCGTCTTAACAGGTATCTGTCAAAGGTCAAAGGTCAACATGACTAAATATTAGTCCAACGCCATGTGAGCATTTCTCAGAGTCTAAAAGACTAGCCAAAGTCTCACTGAGAGCGCAGGATTGCATAACACACATCAGCCTCCGCATGACTGAGCAGCGGGTTTCACACAACACACACATCGAGAGCGTGTGAGGAACACACACACACACACACACACACACACACACACACACACACACACACACACACACACACACACACACACACACACGGGATGGTGCTCAACCAGACAGGCTCTGGTCAGTGCAGAGTTTAGCCTGATAATACGGAGACTTGTGAGACTTGTGAGACGCAGGCGTGGCTGCAGTGTTTGTGTCGCGATGTTAAATGAGGTGAAGCGCGACAGCTTCTCCCTCCTGCTGAGAAACACAATCATGCATGACTCGCATTCCAGCAAATCACCCAAAAGCTCCCGCCGTGTCCTCATTTAGAGATAAAACAGCAGGTGATTACACTGAACTCTGGGGATTTCTGAGTCTGCGTTACATGAAACTGAAATTTAAAAAGTCGAGTTCCCTCCCAAATCCAGACAACGTTGATCGCTGGATCATTTAGTAAAGCGATAACCCACGGGGAAACCCTGACTGCTTCTATAAAATAAAAGACGGCAGTGTTTCGGTTGGCAAACGACGCTAAAACTAGAGTATTAACCCAACTGTGTGTCACTCAAAGTCATCAGATCTGTTTCACCAAATACAACAGGTGTACTTTTCTAAATACTTCTGTTTTTCAACAGAACGGGATTGTTCATCGTGACCTGAAGTTGGAGAACATCTTGCTGGACGATAACTGCAATATAAAAGTACGTCGGGAGTTGACGGACTTCATTTAATTTGTGAAGGTTTTACTAGTTTATTTATAAAAGAGCAGCAGAACAAATGTTTGTTTTAGTAATTAATGGATGTGGTAAACCTGCTCCTAAAGGAGCGTCGTCCTGCAGAGTTTAGAAACACACTTGTCAGGATGCTCCTCATGTTCCTGAAGAGCAGCGGTTCCCAATCCTGGAGAACCCCAAACACTTCCGAATCAAACACACCTGATCCAGGATTGGGAACCACTAGCTTTGGGTTTCATCGGGAACGGAGATAAACTCTGCGGGATAGTGTCCCTCCAGGATGTTTTCTCTTTCATAGTGTGCTTTAAACGTTATCTCTGATACTTCTGGGTTATTACAAAAGAGGCTGTAAAACAAACACCCGATCGAAACTATCTACTGAAATCTACTTTCAGCTATAAACTAGATGAGAAGCACTGATGGAAACCACGGTGTGTTTTTCAGATCGCTGACTTCGGGTTGTCAAACTTGTACCAAGGTGACAGGTTCCTGCAGACGTACTGTGGCAGTCCTCTGTACGCGTCTCCGGAGATCGTGAACGGCCGGCCGTACAGAGGACCCGAGGTGGACAGCTGGTCTCTGGGGGTCCTGCTCTACACCCTCATCCACGGAGCCATGCCTTTCGACGGACACGACCACAAGAACCTGGTCCAGCAGATCAGCACTGGAAACTACCGCAAACCCAGCAAACCTTCTGGTGAGGCTCTTAGACGATCCATGTTTGCCCTACACTTAAACCGAAACATGAAACTGTTCTCCTGTGTGTGTGTCGAAGGTCCAGACCTGGCTCTCTAAAGCATACCATATAACAGTTTTATAGATGGAGCTTATCTATTCCTAGAAGATAACATTCAGAATTACGTGGTTTCGATCTGTTGATAAGTCATAAATTTGAGTTCCTCTGGGACGGCTAAGTTCTCACCGCTAGCAGCTTTACCTGGTGACCTTGCTGTTGCTCACATGGTTCTTCATGCATGTTACTACATGAACTCTTCTTGGCAAGCAGTGTCTCCTCTTACCCATTTCAGGTCTTGGAGTCTCTACATAGCTAATGAGATGAATCAGGTGCGTTTTATTTGGGCAGAGTTTAAAGAGATGTCCATTTGGTGTGCCTCCAGGAACAGGGTTGGGAAACTGTGCATTGTTAGCGCTCCCATTAGTAGTCAAAACACTGCATCGCTAATCATTTGCAGAGTTACATAAAACCGTGGACACACCCGCTTTGCACTGCCGACAGTTCCTCACATTGCTAGCTCTTACCGTAAAAGCATGACTTCCAGAAGCCACAAACCAGTCGGTTAGCATGCAGCTTTGAAGTCAGAGATGTTGTGGAACAGGGATGTCCAGTCCTGCACCCGGAGGGCCACTTTCCTGCAGGGAATATCTCTTGCCACACCTGAACACATGGAGCTAAACTCGACTGGAAGGTGGCCCTCCTCGTGACATCCCTGTTGTAGGCCATACATGTGTAGCATCAATGCTAATCCTTCTTGTTGCTCCACAGATGCGTGTGGTTTGATCCGCTGGATGCTGATGGTGAACCCCGAGCGTAGAGCTACTTTGGAGGAGATCGCGGGTCACTGGTGGCTGAACTGGGGCTATCAGCTCCCTCTGCTGGCTCCGAGTGAATCTGCAGCTGTGCATCAGGAGCCAGGACAAGCGTCCGCTGCGTGTCCCACCGGTGGCCCGACTCGTATCGCAGACTGGCTCCGCCGCACGTCTCGCCCGCTTCTGGAGAGCGGCTCTAAGATGCGCTGCCTGCTGCGGACGGGTGGGGAACCGGTCCAGAGACAGCGCTCCATACGCCGCTCACGCAAGGAAAACAACGTCTCGCAGACCATGCAGGAAGCTCCTCGTCCGTCTAAAGGGATTCTGAAGAAGCGGGGAAGTCTTAAACAGAGAGCGCCCGGTGACCCCCAGGCTACACCGTTGGAGGAGAAGAGCCAGAACACTTTGGCTCCACCGGTCCTGCCTCCACCTCCCAAAGGGATCCTGAAGAAGCCTTCGGAAGGAGAGTCCGGCTATTACTCCTCTTCTCCGGTGTGCTCCGGACAGACTCTTGGGAAGCCGTCACCGGTGCCGCACCGCAAGGGCATCCTCAAACGCCACAGCAAGTTTTCCGGCGGCCTGGAGGAATTCGGATCGCTGGACCAGCTCGCTCCTTCCTCTCCAACAGTGGTCCACAGATCCCGACCGAGCGGCGCGGTCAGCGAGGATAGCATCCTCTCCTCGGAGTCCTTCGACAGACTTGACCTTCCTGACCGAGAGATTCCCGTCGCCCCGGTGGAGCGGCCAGCAGCTGGACGCAGGATGAGAGGAAGCGTGTCCGCTGACAATCTCCTGGACTTGAGGGAAGAGTCTCAGTATCAGGGACACTGGGACATGGCCTGCTACCACGCTGGAGTGTCCGATAGCGTCTTCTCAATTTCTAACTGTGAAAACGTCACTCAGACATATAAACAAGCCTTGGGAGCGACCGCTAGCTGAAACACACAGCGACTGTGATGTTCAGAATCTGTCAGAGATGGAAAAGGGAAGTGTTTGGTAGCGAGGAATGTTCTGGAGCATGGTTTAGAGGACAGGACGTCCTTCGTTTAGGACATGCATTTCATTCTGGAATCAGAGTTGCATTTGCAACATGCAAAACATTATACTTTGTTTGGGGAAAGTGTCTTTTATTTGGTCAGCTGCACTGCTTCCAGTGATTAGTTATTCTTTGAGATGTCTGTGGTTTTTAAATGTTTAGGGTGTCGGCTAATGAAAAAATCCAAAGATGACTCGTGATTAAGTTGTGAATTTAATCAGTTTTAAAGGTGAATGCTGGTGGTAGACTGCAGAAATCTCCAAGAACACGTGAAGACTTTACAACGTGACATTATCTGCTCAGAGTTCAGGATGCTATAAACCACTGTTTCAGGGTAAGACACTTGAATCGTGCAGATAACAAGCGTTTAAACGGCTTCAGTTAGTAGCATGGTAAAATACACTGTGACCTTTAAGAGCAAGCTAAAAGTTATCCTCAAATTGAGAAACGTGTTAAAATGGTGCGATCTACTGCCATCTGGATGTTAAGAACGGTGTGCTTCATACGATGTGAGAATGGTGTTCAGTGTCATAGCGGGTGTTGATCAGCAAATCTAACATCTTCATACAGTATTTGTGAGTCTGTAGTTTCATGCTTGAGATAACTGGAGTAATGAGGGGTTTTCTTCTGTTTGGTGTCATATTCTGTTCAAGTTTATGCATGTTTGTTTGCCAAAGTGCCTGGTTTATCTGCCCTGATGTGTCTTTGAATCAGTGGAACAATAAAACAGCACAAATGAGGTGGAAAACTTCTTAAAATATTATTTACGTTGCCAGTATATATCATAGTAGTGTTCCTCGTCTATGCTGTTAACTTTTACATATTTTATCTTTAAAATTGACAAAGTATTTTAATAACATGTCCATGTGAATGAATCATGTGTGAAATCAAGTACACGTTTACAGCAGTGTGTGTGTGTGTGTGTGTGTGTGTGTGTGACAGGGCGAAGGTTTGGTCACAATGCAAATATTTGGTTGGGTGCAGAACATTGGTGATATTAAGACTAACGAGAACATCGTCAACAAACGCTAATGTAGCAGAACGTCAACAATAAGAGAAAAGGAAGAGTCCCTTCTTCTGAGTGGCTCAGATCGGGGCCCCGCCCTCAAAACAAAACCCACCAATCGTATCACAGCAACCTCTCATCAGTGAATTTGCATAAATGATTGGTATTTTTTCTTTTCTGAAATTTGTTTATTCTTATTTCTCAAAACTGTCAACCTCATTCACAGATAAACATGAGAGGAATCGAGGTTATCATTACAATTTAGAAATAATAAATAATGTTTATTACAAATTAAAAATAAATTAACAAATATTTTTTTACCTAAGAAAATAATTGTAAATAAAGTATTATGTAACAGTTTTCAGGTTATTAAATAACGTTACTGTATAAAAAATAAAATGTGATTAAATTTGTTTCTTATTAAAAAAAACTTATATTATTCATTAAAAAAAATGTAATAAAAATAATTTTACATCAATTGCTGGATCAATTTATATTTCTTGCCTTAACTAATTAATTTTTTTTGAGGCTTTGATCCTGAAGCTCAGTTCTGATTTTTTTTTTACCACTTTTTAATGTATTTAAAATAAATGGCAGATAAAAATGTTTACATATGAATAACAGCAGCTGAACCCAAATATTTTATTAAAGATTATCCTCATAAAAGTTAAATTATTATCAGTCAGAACATCCACATGCTCCAAAATGTATTAATACCCATGACTTAAATTAAAAATAATATATGAAAATAAAAATGAAATATGAAAATAAAATTATAAATAAATAATAAAATTATTCTAAGTTTATATATATATATATATATATATATATATATATATATATATATATATATATATATATAGTTTTTTTCTTATGAATCAAAAGTTCAGTTAGAAATCAAGTAATAAAAATAAATACATAAAACCAATTTTAAATAAATTGCTAAACTAGTCTCGGTTCTGATTATTGTGTGAATAATGATGTATTTAAAGGAAAGCGCAGATAAAACTGAATAACCAGATTCCGGCTGATTCTCAGTTCAGACGGCTCCTCAGGAAAGTGTGTGTGTGTTAGCAACCGTAACTAAGTGTTTCTGCAGCACAGAGCAGATGTGAGGCTTCAGTGAAACCAGAGACCAGACCAACAAAACAAAAGAGCATCGACCCGCACACAAAGAGAGGATCAGAGAGCTGCTGACACCAGCGGGACACTGTGTGTGTGTGTGTGTGTGAGAGAGAGAGTGTGTGTGTGTGTGTGTGTGAGAGAGAGAGAGAAAGAGAGAGAGAGAGAGAGTGTGTGTTAGATTGTGTGTGTGTGTGTGTGTGTGTGTGTGTGTGTGTGTGAGAGAGAGTGTGTGCAGCACCTCAAACTACCCACAAATCCAAGAAGTATTTAATAACTATATAAATAATAATAATTGTTATTATTAAAAAAAAAAATATATATATATATATAAAATTACAAAAGCCAGGGTTATTATTAAATAAATAAATAATTAGCTGGTTTTATAAATCAGTCAAATATTATCATAACAAAAACTAAACCATTATATACAAAAATAAAAGTTCTTCACTTGAAATAAACATGACAACAAAATTACAACTTTAAAATTTAAAAGAAAAAACAAAATATAAAAAATTTATACAAATTATTTTTAATATAAATAATATTAAAATAACACTGATAGATGCACTGATTATGATTGATGAGCAACACTGAAACTCACTGCATTAATATAAGTATTATTTATATACTGTTATACAATTTGTTAATATATTTACTTAATTTTTTTATTTATTTTTAAACTGCTTCAAATGCACGACAGGTTTAGTGTTTTTTATATTTATATTTAGCATTATTTTATTTCAATGTTTTTTTTTTATTTCTATTTAGCTTTTTTACTTCAGTTTTAGTTTTAGTCATTTTAATACTTCAACTTATTTTATTTTTAATTTACATTAAAGTATTTCATCTCAAACTTACATTTCCTTCATTCAATCAGAGTATAAAAGTGGCAAGCAGTAAAAAGCGTGCATGTATGCTGGCTTTTGCAGCTAATATTACCCACAATGCCTTGCATAATGAACGAATTTTACAACTGTTTAAAATAAACATGAAAAAAGTTCAGAGTTGGCACAGCAGTTTTCCCAAACCTAAAAGAGACGTATAGCTCGAGCGGGTCACATGACATTACTCCGAGACGGTGAAATCACCAGATCAGTGTGATTCAAATCACTGAATCAGAATATGATTCATTAGAAATCATCAGACCAGTGTGATTCAAATCACTGAATCAGAATACGATTCATTAGAAATCATCAGATCAGTGTGATTCAAATCACTGAATCAGAATACGATTCATTAGAAATCATCAGATCAGTGTGATTCAAATCACTGAATCAGAACATGATTTATTAGAAATCACCAGATCAGTGGGATTCAAATCATTGAATCAGAACATGATTCATTAGACATCATCAGACCAGTGTAATTCAAATCACTGAATCAGAACACGCTTCATTAGGAATCATCAGATCAGTGTGATTCAAATCACTGAATCAGAACACGATTTATTAGAAATTACCAGATCAGTGGGATTCAAATCATTGAATCAGAACATGATTCATTAGACATCATCAGACCAGTGTGATTCAAATCACTGAATCAGAACACGCTTCATTAGGAATCATCAGATCAGTGTGATTCAAATCACTGAATCAGAACACGATTTATTAGAAATCACCAGATCAGTGGGATTCAAATCATTGAATCAGAATACGATTCATTAGAAATCATCAGACCGGTGCGATTCAAATCACTGAATGAGAACATGATTCATTAGAAATCATCAGACCAGTGTGATTCAAATCACTGAATCAGAATACGATTCATCAGCAATCATCAGATCAGTGTGATTCAAATCACTGAATCAGAATACGATTCATTAGAAATCATCAGAGAAGTGCAATTCATATCACTGAATCAGAATACGATTCATTAGAAATCATCAGATCAGTGTGATTCAAATCACTGAATCAGAGCACGATTTATTAGAAATCACCAGATCAGTGGGATTCAAATCATTGAATCAGAACATGATTCATTAGACATCATCAGACCAGTGTGATTCAAATCACTGAATCAGAACACTCTTCATTAGGAATCATCAGATCATTGTGATTCAAATCACTGAATCAGAAGACGCTTCATTAGAAATCATCAGATCAGTGTGATTCAAATCACTGAATCAGAAAACGATTCATTAGAAATCACCAGATCGATGCGATTCAAATCACTGAATCAGAAGCCGCTTCATTAGAAAACATCAGATCAGTGTGATTCAAATCACTGAATCAGAAGCCGCTTCATTAGAAAACATCAGATCATTGTGATTCAAATCACTGAATCAGAACACTCTTCATTAGGAATCATCAGATCATTGTGATTCAAATCACTGAATCAGAAGACGCTTCATTAGAAATCATCAGATCAGTGTGATTCAAATCACTGAATCAGAAAACGATTCATTAGAAATCACCAGATCGATGCGATTCAAATCACTGAATCAGAATACGATTCATTAGGAATCATCAGATCATTGTGATTCAAATCACTGAATCAGAACACTCTTCATTAGGAATCATCAGATCATTGTGATTCAAATCACTGAATCAGAAGACGCTTCATTAGAAATCATCAGATCAGTGTGATTCAAATCACTGAATCAGAAAACGATTCATTAGCAATCATCAGATCAGTGTGATTCAAATCACTGAATCAGAATACGATTCATTAGACATAAAAATATTCAAATGTGTCAGCATACAATTCACAACCATTAATTTTTTTATCCGAATTGTGAGATTTATTTTTCTATGTAAAAGACATTTTGAAAAATAGTTTCTCTATTCTCTATACCCCACCCCATTAATTCTTCATTAATAAAACCAAGATGATATAAATTTTTATAATTAAAATCCCATTTCACTCATCATGGAAGTAAAATGAATGAAGAACTACAACATTCCATGCCGAGGTTTAGATCCACACGACCGCTTGAATAAAACCAAACCATTCTGAACTTTATATAACATGATTTTATTACCTCGTAACTCAAGTTTTAACCAAGTTTAGTCCAAAAATATGAACATTGCAGAACTGCAAACAATGTGAAATACACAGTCGCAGACTTCCTGTGGCTGTGCTGAGTCTCAGTCGAGGCTCATGGCGGGTGTAGCGTCCTCCAGGTCACGTGACTCTGCGCTCTGCAGCTCGCGCCGGATCTCCGAGGAAATCTGCACGTGTGTCTGAACCTTCAGCAGATCCAGCAGCGCCTCCTTCTGTTCGGAGGACAGATCGGCTTTGTAGCGCTGCACCAGCGTCAGCAGGCTCTGGTGCCACAGCACGGGCAGCATACGTTTGTCCGCACGGAACGACAGGAAGTGCGCGACCAGAGCGTCCAGCACGCGGAAGGGCAGAGCATACTTCTTATCCAGCAGCAGCCGCAGGAAGATACTGTTGGCTCCGTTGTACTCCATCTCTGCGATTTTCAGCATGGCAGCACTGCAACGCATGATGGCTGATTAGTAGCACGTAAAAACTACAATTATGAGAATAAAGTCATATCATTGTGAGATTCAAGTTGTAATATTTTGAAAATAAAGTCAGAAGTCTCAAAATATTACGTCTATAATCTTTCAATGCTATGACATAATTCTCACAATATTTCTCAAAATACTAAAGACTTTGCTACAACTTATTCCGGTAATTTTTAATTTATCATCAAAATATTACAACTTTCATCTTGTTTTCCTACGACTTTGTTTTGGTAATTAAAATATTTTGACTTTAACCTCAAAATATTACTAGTTTAATTATGTAATTTTGAATTCATCATCCAAATTATTTATAAATTCAATCTCATAGGAATTTATTCAATATGGACTTTTTTTCCATAATTTTAAATTTATTAAAATACTTTTATAATTTCACAATTCTATGACTGATTTAGCCTTGTATAACAATTTAAACTTGTAATTTAAAATTTGTTCATAAAATATTACAACTTTTATCTTGTTTTCCTCTGACTTCATTATGGTTATTTAAAATATTACGCATCGCTACGACTTTATTCTCAAAATATTACAAGTTTCAAAAAGACGCTACGACTTTATTATCAAAATATTACAACTTTCGTCTTGTTTTCCTACGACTTTGTTATGGTCTTTAAAATATTACGCAACGCTACGACTTTATTCTCAAAATATTACAACTTTTGGCTTGTTTTCCTACGACTTTCTTATGGTCTTTAAAATATTACGCAACGCTAAAACTTTATTCTCAAAATATTACAACTTTCATCTTGTTTTCCTACGACTTTCTTATGGTCTTTAAAATATTACGCAACGCTAAAACTTTATTCTCAAAATATTACAACTTTCGACTTGTTTTCCAACGACTTTGTTATGGTCTTCAAAATATTACGCAACGCTACGACTTTATTCTCAAAATATTACAACTTTTGTCGTTTTCCTACAACTTTGTTATGGTCTTCAAAATATTACGCAACGCTACGACTTTATTCTCAAAATATTACAACTTTTGGCTTGTTTTCCTACGACTTTCTTATGGTCTTTAAAATATTACGCAACGCTAAAACTTTATTCTCAAAATATTACAACTTTCATCTTGTTTTCCTACGACTTTCTTATGGTCTTTAAAATATTACGCAACGCTAAAACTTTATTCTCAAAATATTACAACTTTCGACTTGTTTTCCAACGACTTTGTTATGGTCTTCAAAATATTACGCAACGCTACGACTTTATTCTCAAAATATTACAACTTTTGTCGTTTTCCTACAACTTTGTTATGGTCTTCAAAATATTACGCAACGCTACGACTTTATTCTCAAAATATTACAACTTTTGTCTTGTTTTCAAACAGCCTGTGAAAAAAAAACCATGTTATTTCAGTGCGTTTGACAACCGTGTGATGTTTTTAAAGCTGGTGATGTTTAAGGTTTTGTTCACCTGGAGTGCAGCACAGGGATGGAGCATCTGGTGATGATGCTGCCGATGATGATGGCTTCTCTCAGAGTACATGTGCCTGATTCACACAGCGGCAGCAGGATTCCTGCGCACACACACACACGCACACATCAGCACAGACTGGATTTATTCAGACTTTGATTTCACTTCTATTTTTGCCATTATAGATTTAATTCTAGGGAAGTGAATAGGGTAAAAAAAGACATCTATTCTGGATTATAATAAGTTATGTTCAAACATGCAAATGAGGAACTGTCTTATTAAATATGTACTAATTTATAAAGACATTGGATAAAGTCAGGTTCATAGTTCTGGTTTGATTTTGTCGTCATGTTAGAGTTAAAGGTTTCTCCAGAGAGGATTTTGGATTTCTCATTTGACAATAAATCAGAAAAAAAAAACTGACATACAGACATAAAACAAACTAACTTTGACCGTGTTTTTAGGAGTGAAATGTTGTATACATCAGTGTGAATGAAATGTGAACAAACTTTCAGAATATAGAGAGGAATAAAACTAAGGTTTGGTGTTTGTAACTGCTGCTGAAGTGGAGGAAAACCCTAGGTTAAAAATAACACAATTACAGTCATTTCTGAAGTTGAGTTTCGCTCTGTTTCGCCTCTGGCATGTGTTAAATACTACAGTAATGATTAGTTTATCAGTCACACCAGCATAATAAACCACCAGATCTGGTCTGT
This sequence comes from Carassius gibelio, assembly GCF_023724105.1. Taxonomy (NCBI): domain Eukaryota; kingdom Metazoa; phylum Chordata; class Actinopteri; order Cypriniformes; family Cyprinidae; genus Carassius; species Carassius gibelio. The sequence continues at coordinate 886,829 of NC_068392.1, forward strand.
TCTGGTGTAAGTCACCAGCGTCCTCTAGTGTTCAGTTACAGTACCTACTCTAGTTTACTGGGAATATGCTGATTAGAGTTGAACTAAATACCTAATTCCCCATAGAGGCCAGTTATAAATATTATTATTATTTATTTTTTTATCATACACAAATGCATTGATTTACTTCAAGAGACCTTTATTAACCCACAGGATCCGTGAGGAGCACTTTATATGATGGATGGATGCACTTTATTTTGCTTCAAAATCTCAACACCCATTCACTGCCATTATAAAAAGCTTGGAAGAGCCAGGATGTTTCTTAATATAACTCTAGGATAGCTTGATACTGAGTAAACAATGGGGTAAGTTTTTTTCATTTTTGGATGAACTTTACCTTTAAATAGATTTGTTAATATGCATTGAACTGAGCTGTTGATAAATATCAGATGAGTTGGCGCTGCCGCTCACCTTTGAACCAGGCTCCGGGTTTGAAGAGCGCTTTCTTCAGCGCGCTGTAGAGGTGAAAGTTCAGCCGCTTGAACTCGGCGATGTCGTCTCGGATCCTGGGCAGCAGCACCAGATTGTAGAAGCGCTGAGCCATTCGCTCCTTCAGATTAGACGAGAAGATCCTGCACGGACACCAACAACACAAGTGAGCGAAGACAGGAAGTGACACCAACACAAGCGCAGCGGTCTGTGCACGGTGACCTCTGACCTGGTGGCCTGGTACATGGCGGCGGCCGTCCACGTCTCCGGCTCGGTGAGGTACAGCACCTGCTCCCAGTTGGACAGAGCCGGGATGATCTTGAAGGCTTTGGGAAGTTTCCCGCTGCGGTATTTCGACAGGACCTGCGGAGGGAGAGTGTTAGCGCTGGCGGAGGACAACTCAAAGCACTCAATATTAGCGCTCGCACCTTGTTGACGCCTCGGTACACCTCCACCACGCGCGGGTCCAGCTGAGGAGCGGCGCATCCAGACACCTCGGACATCACGGTGCCCACCTCCGTCTGCTTCTCTGTGATCTTCTCCATGATGATGTCAGCTAGCGTGCGTCTGCGGAGACACAAGCCGTTAGATCACGTGACGCGGCGTTCATGGACTCGCCGTGGATGCGTGTGCTCACCTGAGCGGCGGGTTCTTGTTCATGAACATCTCGATGGCCTTCTCGTCCTCAGGGTCCACGTCCACCTGGTCACCCGTCTCCTCCGCAGGGTCATCAGCGCCCAGCGCCGGCCACTCGTCATCAGAGTCTCCATCCTGTGTGCTCGGACCTGAAACCACCAGCAGTCCACCGACGCTTTATACATCGCTGTCTACACGATCTGATCACTGCGCTTATATAGTTCATCTGTCTGTAGATGATAAATATCTGTCTGTCTGTGTCTATATATCATAATATCTGTCTGTGTGTCTATATATTATAAATATGTGTCTGTGTCTATATATTATAAAAATCTGTCCGTCTGTGTCTATATATTATAAAAATCTGTCTGTCTATATATTATAAATATCTGTCCGTCTGTGTCTATATATTATAAATATTTTTCCGTCTGTGTCTACATATTATAAATATCTGTCCGTCTGTGTCTATATATTATAAATATCTGTCTGTGTCTATATATTATAAATATCTGTCTGTGTCTATATATTATAAATATCTGTCCGTCTGTGTCTATATATTATAAATATTTTTCCGTCTGTGTCTACATATTATAAATATCTGTCCGTCTGTGTCTATATATTATAAATATCTGTCTGTGTCTATATATTATAAATATCTGTCTGTGTCTATATATTATAAATATCTGTCCGTCTGTGTCTATATATTATAAATATCTGTCTGTCTGTGTCTATATATTATAAATATCTGTCTGTGTCTATATATTATAAATATCTGTCTGTGTCTATATATTATAAATATCTGTCTGTGTGTCTATATATTATAAATATCTGTCCGTCTGTGTCTATATATTATAAATATCTGTCCGTCTGTGTCTATATATTATAAATATCTGTCTGTGTCTATATATTATAAATATCTGTCTGTGTCTATATATTATAAATATCTGTCTGTGTCTATATTTTATAAATATCTGTCTGTGTGTCTATATATTATAAATATCTGTCTGTGTGTCTATATATTATAAATATCTGTCCGTCTGTGTCTATATATTATAAATATCTGTCTGTGTCTATATATTATAAATATCTGTCCGTCTGTGTCTATATATTATAAATATCTGTCCGTCTGTGTCTATATATTATAAATATCTGTCCGTCTGTGTCTATATATTATAAATATCTGTCCGTCTGTGTCTATATATTATAAATATCTGTCCGTCTGTGTCTATATATTATAAATATCTGTCTGTGTCTATATATTATAAATATCTGTCCGTCTGTGTCTATATATTATAAATATCTGTCCGTCTGTGTCTATATATTATAAATATCTGTCCGTCTGTGTCTATATATTATAAATATCTGTCCGTCTGTGTCTATATATTATAAATATCTGTCCGTCTGTGTCTATATATTATAAATATCTGTCCGTCTGTGTCTATATATTATAAATATCTGTCTGTGTCTATATATTATAAATATCTGTCTGTCTGTGTCTATATATTATAAATATCTGTCCGTCTGTGTCTATATATTATAAATATCTGTCTGTGTCTATATATTATAAATATCTGTCCGTCTGTGTCTATATATTATAAATATCTGTCTGTGTCTATATATTATAAATATCTGTCTGTCTATATATTATAAATATTTGTCTGTCTATATATTATAAATATTTGTCCGTCTGTGTCTATATATTATAAATATCTGTCCGTCTGTGTCTATATATTATAAATACCTGTCTGTCTGTATGTCTATATATTATAAATATCTGTCTGTATCTCTATATATTATAAATATATGTCTGTCTGTGTCTATGTATAATAAATATCTGTCTGTATCTCTATATATTATAAATATCTGTCTCTATGTCTATATGTTATAAATATCTTTCTTTCTGTGTCTATATATTATAAATACATGTCTGTGTATATAGATCATAAAACTCTATCTATAAATAAAATACCTTTCTGTGTGTATATACAATAAACATCTGTTTGCCTTTATCTTTAGACTACACCGACTCAATATCCTTAGTAAATATTTGTCTATAAATCATAAACATCTGTCTGTTTGTCTATATATCATAAATATCTGTCTGTCTATATATTATAAACAGGTGTTTGTCTCGGTATCATAAATATCTCCATGTCTCTATATCATATATCTCTGGTCAGGTGAGGGTCACCCAGGCGGGTCGCTGGGGGTCTCCTGGTCTGTGGGGTGAGTCCCAGCTCGCCCTGTAGTTCCTCCTGCTGTATTCGGGCCTGCTGGAGGATCTTTCGGGACAGTTTCTCGTCCACATACTCCTGCTCGTCCTCGCTGCGGCCTCGGCTCTTCACGCGTCCGCTGGAGCGGAGCGAGTCTCCCTGCAGGATCTGATCGGCCAGAGACAGAGACTTACTCTTCGGCACCTTCGGCATGATGACGGGGATTACTCGAGCAGTTATTAGTTACTTTAACTCCGGCTTGAGCTCATGACACGCAGCTGAACGCCGAACACACGTGTGTCTGAAGCAATGGCGCAGTGTGTGTTTGAGTGAGTGTGAGTGTGAGTGTGTGTCTGTAATGCTGATCTGAGATCAGATGAACCAATCCAGCGCTGATCTCAGTGTTTACGCGGCGCTCATAACAGCTGATCTCAGAGCGGCGCTGCGTCACACTGTTTACTTCCGCTCAGCGCTCGGTCCACACGAGATACACTGCGCTCAATCAATGTTTCAGCGCGTCTGCGATCATTTTATTGAAGTATAAAAATAATTTTAATTATTTCTGTATTGTCCGATTAAAGTTTTTCACTGTAACTAAATTTGTGTTATTCTGGAAAGCCGGATTGACCCGGAAGTAAATACCGGTTCGCGGAAGTTCGCGCCAAAGAAATGGGAGTAACGTGGTGAGAAAAACACTTTTGTTTTTATATTATTGTGCAGTAAGTTTAGTTTTTAAATGGTTCGATTTCCTTTTCCGGTGCTTATAAATTATTCTAATATCTTGAGTGGCTTTGGAAAGAAACAAAAAGCTCTTCGTCTGTCAAAAAAAATTTTTCTGTAAAAGCTGTTGTCTTTATGATGTAACGTAAATAAAACAAACATTACTGTGCGTTTTATAAGGGAAATTTACGTCAAAACATTTGTTTATTGTTCGGAAATTGCTAGCCATTTCTAAGTGAAAATACTTATGTATATATATTACTTTTTTGGCTGATTTTGTATTTAAAAGCTTTAAAAATTGACTTATTGCAATAAGTATTCCATCAAACTAAAATAAAATATTTTAATACAAATTAAAAAAGAAATACATATAATTTAATAGAACATCTGAAAGATACAATTTTAAATTTGGCAAGTAATATTTTAATATATTATTACTTAGTTTATTCATAGATTATGAGTTTGTGTTTAATGCATTTAAGGTAAAATATAAATGTAAGGACATATAAACTAAGCCTTTTATTTTGTTTCAAAATAGCTTTTAAATTTGCTTTATTGCACAATATATATGTAGATTAAAGAGATCACATGATGACAATATAGAGATATATCAATTTAATATTTTAGCAGCTCATTAACACAGTGCTATAGACTTTACAGTTTCAGAATGTTTAGGTAATCTGATAGGTAGCATGATAATGTGTGTGTGAGTGTGTATGTGTGTGAGTGTGTACTGATTGATGTGTGTGTGTGTGTGTCAGCGTGTGTCAGGTGCCGGTGGCGGAGGGCAAGAGTGTGCAGCAGACGGTTGACATGCTCCATAAGAAGCTGGAGCAGCTGGGAGCCGTCAAACAGGGAAACTTCTGGGTGGACTGCGAGACGTACCACGCCACGGGAAATGCCACTGGTGAGCGCAGCACTCCGCCGTATGTTACCATAAAAACCAGACCATACCTACCGCGTGTTTCCTGTGTGTTGCAGGTCAGCCGTCGAAGCTGCTGTACGTGATGCATAACTCGGAGACGCCGCTGAGCAGCATGGCTCTGTTCGAGGGCGGCCCGGGTCTCACCGCCGACGCCAACTTCGACGTCCTGATGGTCAAGCTCAAGAGTCACTTCCAGAACGCCAAGGGACATAAAGTGGAGAGCCGCGGCACGCGTTACCGCTACTGCGACTTCCTGGTGAAGATCGGCACCATCGCCATGAGCTCCAGCGCCAGAGGCATTTCAGTCGAGGTCTGAATGTGTTCAACAGATCTCGTACGAATGAACTGAGATTCATTAATAACTGTCATACCAATTTATTAAAATTGAAGAAAAAAAACATTGGAGCGACTGAAAACAGACATACGAAAAAAATAAAGTTTTCACAAAAACTTCATACCTGCTATTAAACACAATCATTTAAAAATTCATTCTAATTCAGTGCGAATATTATACTCCAAAGATATCTGATGACAGATAAAAACATTAACAGCCAATCAGCATTCTTTAGACAAAACTGCAGCGCGCAATTAGAATAAACAGAACATTATCGTGCATTGATGTAGATGCTAATATAGTTATCATTAGTTGGTGTGTTTATAATTATAGTTATCGTTATTGTCTTTTGGCATGCGTATGTTAATATTGTTAAATTACAAGTGATCGTTATTGTCTGTTGGCGTGTATGCGAATATCATTAATTGGTGAGTTATCGTTATTGTCTGTTGGTGTGTATGCTAATATTGTTAATCGCTGAGTTATCGTTATTATCTGTTTGCGTGGACTCTTTTATCGTTAATTGGCGAGTTATCATTATTGTCTGTTTGCGTGTATGCTAATATCAATAATCTCGGAAATATCGTAGAGCACGGATGTAAAATCGTTAATTGCTATTGTTATCGTAACTTTCTGTTGGTGTAGATGCTAATATCGTTAATTGGCGAGTTATTGTTATTGTCTGTTGGCGTGGACACTAATATCGTTAATTGGTAAGTTATTGTCTGTTGGGATGGATGCTAATATCGTTAATTTGTGAGTTATTATTGTCTGTTAGCATCTATGCTAATATCATTAATCGTTGATTTATCATTTTTGTTGGAGTGTATGCTAATATCGTTAATCGGAGAGTTATCGTTATTGTCCGTTGGCGTATATGCTAATATCATTAATCGCGGAGATATCGTAGAGCACGGTTGTAAAATCGTTAATCGCTATTGTTATCGTTACTTTCTGTTGGTGTGGTTGTAAATATAGCTATCGTTAGTTTATAGTATATAGTTATCGTTGTGGTGTGAACGGACCTGTAGACTATTCCAAATTCATTAACATTACAGCAGCATTAATTCATGGTCACGCGTGTTGTTGGTTAGGTAGAAACAATCCACACAATTATTATTACTGAATAACAGCGCTCAGAGGTGCTTGATACCGTGCAGTGACCGTGGTTTTGTGTCTGCAGGTGGAGTACTGCGCCTGCGTGATTCCCGGAGACTGCTGGAACCTCATGAAGGAGTTCATGCAGAGTTTTCTGGGCTCGAGCACACCCGAGCTGCCCACCGTGTTCACCAGTAAAGCCGAGGGTCTGTATGCACCGGTGGACTGCATGGACACCATGAGTCAGTATCTGGAGCTCTTCGGTAAAGTGCGCAAACAGCAGGTAATGCAGGGCACCGGCGTCCGCTGAGAACTGAACTCAACCTGCGCAAACGCCGAGTCTGGAATCTAACGATAACTCCTGCGAGGAGCCTCTGAGAACTTTATACGAGCAACAAGAGCATTTCAGGAATGACTGATTCTTCTTTACTGTTTGTAAAGCATCCTTTGTTAGTCTATTTGTGGCTCTGAATGCTTATTTTCTGTGTTTACACTTGTATTTGTGAAATAAACTGTTAAATTTGTTTTGTAATCATTTTATTGAAACAAAATGAATGAGTGGTATTGTTACATTGTTATTGGAATATGTAAATATGTAGTTTTCTTGATATTTTGAATTAAATTTTTTTATTCATATTTTTAGCTTCGGTAATTGTATTGTCATTTGTCATTTTTATTAGTTTGAGCTATTTTAGCTCTCCAACTTTAAGTAAATGAAAATTAGAATTGTTGCTTTGGCAACTAGCTAAAATAAAATGTAACGGAATATAAAGTAGATTTTTATGTTTATTAATAATAAAAAATATTATGTATTTTTTTTTTTAATGCTTTTAGTAAATATTAAACCCTGAATCAGTCAAAGCTTTGAAACATTTAAAGACCTTTTGTTTCAAATCTAATACTTGGTTTTAACTAATCTTGAATAAATTTGAATGAAAAACAAAATGTGTAATGGGAAAAATAGAGGTTTGCTGCTTAAATCTCTTAATTGACCTAATAAACCATCTCAAAAACAAACACTACAAATTAAATTGAATTGAAAATATGAAATTTTAGTGAAAACGTGTTGAAAAATGGATCATTATACAAGTTAGTATTGTTTCTAGTTGGATTCGCTTCTTTCAGACCACGTTTGACTACTTCGAAACATTATCAATTTACGAAACTTCAATTGGTTAAACTGAAACAAAAACCATTTCTGAGAAACTTGTGCTGAGAGGCAGTTTCAAACCACCAAAACAAACATGTTTAATATGAGACACTCGTTAGATCTAAGATTTATGAAGGCCTTTATTCATTGGTGTTTGTACAGGGACAGCACATTTGCATTTACCAAATGCAGAACAGATGAAGGGGCAGATGATTGGCTAGAAAGACCAATTCATTTGAATATGCATGAGCAGAACACACCGTGGAGCCACATGAAATCAGCCTCAGCCTTCAATTACTTATGAGCTTAAATCACAGCGATGTATTAAACTGGTATTTATGATTATTTCACATAGAACAAGGACACATGCATTGAATTGCATCTGCATCAATTGGGTACTTTAAACCGCTCCATTAAGCATTAAGCTCAGCACATTGATGAATACCTCATGTGTTCAAACCTCATTTCTTTACAGAGGATGATTTTATATTAATGTTGCACGTAATTAAGTGATTCTGAGAGTTTTGTGCACTCTCTTGCGCCTCGATGTCATCAAACATGGGGCAGAAATGTCATCAAAACGATGTAAAGAAAATAGCCATTTAATGGGTTTTGATAGCCTATGATAGAGTTAGTGTATCACACAAAAAAGATTATTGTTTTTCACAATATCTGCATGATCATATATTTAAAATAGGCTAAACAACAAGTTTCGGAGTAGCTTCAGACACAAAATTCTGATTATAAAACCAATAGTTCCGCTCCTTGATTCTGATTGGTTGAAGCTGTTGTAAATTACTGTACAAAGTAACATTCACCTTTGTTTACTTCTGTGTGTTGCTCGGCAACCACTATGTTACAACCACAACTGTTTCTGGAGGAACTACATTGTTTGGTGGAAGAATACTGTTTTTATTAATATCATTACACTTTATTTGCTCTGTTTTATTTTGTGAAACCTAACTGCTTATATGGAATGACAGTATTAAAAAAGCAATAATCCCTGTGAAGCTGTGGTTTACAGTTAATTTGCGTCGTGCTTAACTTAGCTGTTATAAATTCACTGTAGACCACTGCTTCTTGGGGATTATAGATTTTAAAGAAAATAGTGGATACATCTCAATTTCCAAAAATTGACCCTTATGACTCTTGGTTTTGATCCTAAACATCCTGTTTATCATATTATAATGACCGTTTAATATTACATCTGAACTTTAACTGGCCTAGACATGAAGCATATTAATAGAAATATAAGCATATTAAATTGTTTGTGTATTTTGTGTTACTTTATCATGTCAAAGTTGAGGACAGTTTTAGTATTTAGATATAGGGCCCAACCATAACCTCAAGCCTGGGGGCCCCAGGCCCTTTAAGACTTGCCCTGACTGAAATATAAATCTATATTCAACTATGGATTCCCCCAACAGATTTTACTGGATCTTAAGTCGTCGGATAAAACTCTACATCCAAGTCGCAAAGCATGCTGGGTAAAATATGCAGTATGCTACTTTACCATGAACTGCAAAGTCCATACTAGAAAATTTGTTCACACATTTGTTTGGAAACCATGTTATCAGTGTTAATTTATATGTGCTTGCTTATAAAATGTTAAACAAACATATAAATAAATAATAATCATGTTATGGACAAGGTTAATCTGTTCAGCTGACCCCGCCTCCGGAGCTTTAAAACATGACGGAACGATGAGCGACTCGCCGTCTCGACCAATCAAAACACGGTCAGCATGCGATTGATCGCTCCTCGGCCAATCAGAGCGCAGTGACGCCGGCGCTGGGCGAGTTCGGTTGAGACGAAAATGGTGACAGCTTGCGCGTGCGGATGATGGCGGTAAATAACAGCCGAAAGCGAGTGTGGAAAAACACGCAAATATTAGCCGTCATTTAACTCGTCGGAGGCATTTCACCGGCTGTTCCGTGGAGGACTGGCGCCGGGGGCCGTTTGAAACCCGATCGGTGGCTGTGCAGGGAGAGTTTATCCTGTGGCTGCGGCTCTTGATGGTTTTTGTTCAGCGGGTTTAAAGTAACGGATCTCTCGCGCTGGTATAAACACGCACACAGACACACCGAGCGAGCGCCGGTACCGGAACCCCCCGGATCCGCTGCTGCCGCGTGTCTCCCGCCGGAGCGTCTTTTGTTCTGTGAGTAGCGCTATAGCGGGTTAACACACACACACACACACACACACACACACACAAACATTCAAACAACAGAGACAGACACACACACTCATGTAAGTGTACACACACTGCATTGTGTGACAAACTCTCAATATAATGAAAAATATACATTTCAACATTTGTATATATAAATATATATTCACAAATGCACTCTTACATATATACAAACACATCAAAGAAATCAGTTCAGGAACAAATCGAATCCAGGTTCTGTTTACGATCAGGATGGAACCATTTAATGGCACTGATTTGTGAGTTCATGTGTTGTTCATCCACAGTTCTCATTCTGCACGATGAAGTCTTTTACACGGTGCAGCGGCGGGACACTTCTGCTCCGATGCTGAAGCTCACGGTTTCTCACAGTGAGTGATATTACTTTAAAAAGTGGTGCGTTACATTCACACAGTCATCGTTGACAGCAGTGATGCATTACTTGTTTGTGATAGTAACTTATGTCACGATTGTAAACATTGTTATTTTCTCTTGCTCTTAGGGTGAGTGCGGTCATGGCGTGTGGTTCCTGACTCCGAGTGCTCATGCGTGTTGGGAGACATGGATCGCTGTAAGCATGTGGTGCGGTTCCGTCTGGGCCAGGGCCACTCCATCCTCAACCCGCAGATGTGGCGCTGCGTGGACTGCGGCACCACGGAGTCCGTCTGGGCTTGTCTGAAGTGTGCTCACGTGGCGTGCGGCCGCTACATGGAGGAACACTCCCTGAGTCACTACCAGATGACGCAGCACCCGCTAGCCATGGACGTACGTGAACTGGACGTCTTCTGTTTCGCGTGCAGCGACTACGTGTTGAATGATAATGTGGAGGGCGACCTGAAGCTCCTTCGGGGGGCGCTATCTACCGTCCGCAGCCCTGGTCAGCGCTCCCTGCGGTCGTCGACGTCTGATGGTGGAGTTAGAGTGCGCGAGGTTGTGCGGGACAGCGCCATGCAGACGGCGTTGTGGCACCGGCGGAAAACTGTCCTCCAAAGTGCCTTGCGCTGTTGGAGGAGCCGACAGCAGGAGCTACACCGGGAGCGCGAGGAGAAGCAGGAGCGAGAGCGAGAGGAGAAGCGCAGACAACGCAGGGAAGTCAAGAAGCGGCTCATGGGAGAACTAGCCAACGTGCCTCCGAGGAAAAGCGCGCGGCTGCTCACCCAGGCTCCTCGAACGACTCTCGCACTTATTCCTCGGAAGTTCCGTGAACCTCCGGAACGACTCCCTTCGGCTCCCAAACAGTCCCTGCTGTCGCTGTCCAGCAAGCCCCTGTCACGCAAACCACTTCGTAACGCGGGCCGCCTGCACCGGTATCACTCCTCGCAGACGTCACGACGCAGGAAGCCTGCGCCCGGAGTCACTGGATTGCGCAACCTCGGGAACACGTGTTACATGAACTCCATTCTCCAGGTGCTGAGTCACTTGCAGAAGTTCAGGGAGTGTTTCCTCACACTGGACCTGTGTGAGACCGAGGAGCTGCTGGCTAAGACCAACCACTCGCAGGGAGCCCTCAGTGCGCTGGGACGCATGGGGAGGGCGAGCGCCGGCACCTTCTGCAAACAGAGCATCACACCTAGCCTGAGCTCGGCAGAACTGGTGCAGCCCAAAGAGCCGCGGTCCTCGGCTCGGCAGCAGATGTCACTGTGTCACGAGCTGCACACGCTCTTCAGGGTCATGTGGTCGGGGCGCTGGTCTCTGGTGTCTCCGTTTGCCATGCTGCACTCCGTGTGGAACCTGATCCCGGCGTTCCGTGGATACGACCAGCAGGACGCGCAAGAGTTCTTGTGTGAGCTTCTGGACAAAGTCCAGCAGGAACTGGAGTCCGACGGACCCAAGAAACACATCCTGATTCCAATCACACAGCGTAAACTGTCCAAACAAGTCCTTAAAGTGCTCAACACTATCTTCCACGGACAGCTGCTCAGCCAGGTGACGTGCAACTTACCCGTTCTGACCCGTGGTTCCCAACCTTGTTCCTTGAGATCCCCCAACACTACTAAATTAAACTCTTAACAATTTGGGTCATCGCCTTTTTAATAGAGACTCTAATTTGTTTGTGAATGGAGATTGCAAAATGTGCAGTGTTGAAGGGCTCCAGGAAGGTGTTAGGGATCCACTGGTTTAAATGTTTTGTCTTGTTTGATTGAATAAATGCATGTAGGACTAAATAACTTGCAATAATCAGTGTTTTAAAACCGAACCTGCAGGTAACGTGTCTGTCCTGCAAGCACAAGTCGAACACGGTGGAGCCATTCTGGGATTTGTCTCTGGAGTTCCCAAACCGATACCACCGGATGGAGAAGCCCAGAGCTGCGGCGTGTCGACAGAGCTGCTCGCTCTCAGAGATGCTCGCCAAGTTCACCGAGACGGAGGCTTTAGAAGGCTGCATTTACGCCTGCAACTTCTGCAACAGTAAGTTGCGTCTTTCTTACAGACATCAAAAACTTGTTAATGCATTTATCTAAATCTCTTGCATTTTCAGGAAAGCGGCGTAAATCATCCCATAAGCCCCGGTCTCTTTCGGAGGCGTGTAAGCAGTTACTCATCTGCCGTTTACCTCAGGTGCTGCGGCTACACCTCAAACGCTTCCGGTCAGTCAGAACACCTCCCGTCTTTTACCTTGACTCGTTCGTTAGATGGAAACAGGGCCGTCCAATCCTGTTCCTGCACGGTTTAGCTCCAAACACAACTGAAGCAGCTCTTCATGATCTTCAGATCAGATCTGGTTGGAGCTAAACGGTGTTGGACGTTGGTCCTCCAGGAGCAGTATTGGACTCCCCTGGTTTGAACACACCTCATGCTAACGATCCCCTCCACACTTGTCCAGGTGGTCCGGTCGCAATCACAGGGAGAAGATCGGCGTCCACGTGGCTTTTGATCAGGTCCTGAATATACAACCATACTGCTGCTCGGACGCCGCTCTGACGCCACAGAGAGAAGCCTACACCTATGACCTATCTGCTGTAGTGATGCATCATGGGAAAGGCTTTGGCTCAGGGCACTACACGGCCTACTGTTATAACACTGAAGGAGGTGAGCCATGGTTTCAAACTAGCGAACTGCGCTAGAGTCAGCTCAAAAACAGTTTAATGTAGACTGCTCACAATTGGTGTAAACACAACCCTCGGTGTAAGCAAGCAGCCTGCATGCTTCACATTTCTTTCAATGCATTTGCAACAGACAAATGCAAATTTTACTTTATGCATGTTTTGGCAGTAGAAGCAGTACTTTCCATTAGCCAAGGTCTGTTTTTGGGGTAACACAATCGACGCAAGTTACAGAACAAGATTAGTTTTATAAAGTAACTAGTAATGCATTACTTTTAAGTTAGTATAGATAAATTTTAGGTAATTTTATTGGTGTACCTCAATGTACCAATTTGTTGTGCATGGTTTGCCACAGTAATGTGTTTGCGTTGCAGGTTTCTGGGTTCACTGTAACGACTCTGAGATGAACGTGTGCAGTGTGGAGGAGGTGTGCGGCACTCAGGCCTACATCCTGTTCTACACGCAGCGCTCCTCTTAGACCTGTCTGTCTCTCTATCTCTTGCTCTATTCTCTCTCTACCCGTTTCTCTCTTTCTCTCATTGGAGGTCTGTTCCTGACATCAGCAGTGAGACTCAGAGATCGATTGGCCTCTGCTGGCACAGTCACACTTTACCCAGGGCATTCAGGACCAAACTACACTCACCTGCAGAGTCCAGAACAGCAGGGACACACACACACAGCTGTCGGCGAGAGACACAGATGGATGCTCATCCTGGAGAGAAATGCCACAGCAATATGATCATCACACACTCTGAATCAGGAATTCTTCACCTTTGATACCACGACTGTTTTCTACTCTCTTTCTATTCGGGACAAAATTCAGGAAAACAGAGAAAGCCTCTTCATTTACATCAGTGGAAAATGACTGAACAATCTTATGACGCTGAATGTCTAGTTGTTTTTTGTGTGTAAGGGTGTGACTGCTGACCTCTGACCCTTGACCTTTGTCCTGTATCATGAGAGCACCTGTTATCAACTTTATTGATCTTGTGGGATCTTTCTGATGATAGTGAATAAAAAAAAGAAAATCCCTGAATTACTGTCTGCTTTATATTCTATGCACTTTGAAACTGATGAGTATACAGACAAACAGGTGTTTGAAATCTAAACTCATTTAACCATCTTGTTTACATATTATACATGCAGATGTATGCACTCACAATAGGCATATACAAGGAATATTTGCATGTTTAAAAATGAATGTTTAACTTTTAAATGACTTTAAAGTATTAATCAGAATGTTACACATTATTTTAAGTTGAGAAAAATCTATTTTAAAAAAATGTTTACCTGCATTTCCTGTTCACTAAGATCATGTAATTATGTGTTGATAGGTTAATGAAAAATTTATTTCAAATTAATCTCGGAAGGTACTAATATATTTTAGGTAACATTTGGTTTTTGAAAATGAACATTTTAGTCATGTTATTTTAACCTGAAACCTGTTAAACGAGTTTATGGTTAACTACCTATATCAATAATGATACAAGTCACTGTTTAACAACACTAATGAAACAGTGTGTAATTAAAAATGTATTTACATATATCATTTAAATGTTGTTGAATTTAAGTGATTATCTGGCAAACACCCCAGAAAAGAGGAAATAATTCACTTAGTTCTGTGGTAACCTCCCGTCTCAGTCTAAAAATTTTTCAGAATAATTTATATTAATACTCTAATAACATTGTCGAATCCAGTGACTAGATCTTCAAAATCGCTGATTTTAATTGTTGAGAACAGTTGATTAAACTAGTCTCTTGGTAGAATACGTTTTAAACCAACCAGTCAAATTGAGACTTACCCTTACGAAATCTCGCGCCATTTTAGCATTTAAATTCCCTCAGGCGGGCAGCAAAACGGTCCGTGGACGCGACTATATGGACGACTGATTAAGGTAAATCTATTTTTTAAGATAAAATGTCAAATGATTTATGTATAAACAATATTAAAGCGCTTATCTTATAACATTCTGATATTAGCAATTCTGTCCTCGTTCCTCTTTCCTAAACACAGTTGATCAGATCAATCTTTCTTCGCTAAAGTTTTACGGCAGATGGCAGACCAATCTTATTTGCATAATATTAATTAAAGGAAGCTGTTTCTCATCAGACATATAATGAAGTGTGTAAGACCTCCATCTGAGCGCCAGGTGGCGTCCTTATGTCGATCTTTCAGTGAATCCAGTAGATTTATTAATTGCAAATAAACCTGCTGATTTATAGAGCTGGATTAAGTTTGACAAACTCCCAATTATCAGCCTTCGTAAGTGAAAAGAAAAGTAACATGCTGTGTTGTGGTAAAAATTCTAGATCATTATATATCTAATTTTGAGAAGCAAGTTTATGTGGACTGTGTAATCCATCCTGGGATTAATGAATTTGATCTGGATTAAAATCAGCATCTGGTTAACCGAAGCAGATTGTGGCACCAATGCAAAAAATATGTTCACCAAAATTATAAAAAAAGAAAACAAATTAAAACAAAAACAAAACTATATTTGCAAATGTATTTATTAAGAATACAGTGGTGTTGAGATTTAGCAAACGTGTAGAAACATGGGAAATATGATCATGCTAACAGTGAGAGTTACACTACAACTGTGTTTACAAAAATGTTCTGATGACAGATGTAGTATTGATTGTTGACTAGTGACGTTCCGTCTCTGCCTTTGCACTCAATGTCAAATATCACTTAACAATACACAAAGTAAAATGCCAATGACCTTTTTTCATTCTCTTCTTTAGTGAGATATTCCATATACAACAGAGTTCCACGGAGACAAAACAAACAAAACGCAACGCATTTGAGACAGTTTTGGTATCAGCATGAAAGATGTTTGGATCTGAAATGTGACCATGTATTGGTATCTAAGTCATGCATCAGCAGAACACCATTCTCTGGACTAATTTCTTGTGTCTGCACAAAGAACCAGTTTTAACATTCATTAGTTAAAGTAAAAAGTACCCCAGTGGTCTAAAAAAAGGAAAGAAACCCATTCAAAAGGAAAAGAAAGGAAATGCAGAGCCATGTCGACCAGGCTTGGGATTCAGACAGCACCATCTTCAGGCCGCATCTCCATGGATGGATCTTTCTTATTCATCCTTTAAGGGCCCTGTCCCAAATGTCACATTTCATTTGCACTTATGGTGTCGCGGACTTACAATCGCCGCCACATGCACGTCTGTCCATTAAGTCCACGAGACTGTGGGCTGCACGATAAGGGCCAAAATTATAATCACGATTATTTTTATCAATATTGAGATCACGATTAATTAGCACAATTATTTGTTGATTTTAACCCAAAAAAATTTTATTGTCACACAAGCTAATTACATTTACTGCCTTCACATCCATATTGTGCAACATTCCTGCTAATGTACAGATATGTGCATCAAAATAAAATAGGTCCTCTTATTCACCAAAATTCAGTGAATCTCCTTAAAGAATAAATAAAAATAAATTAAAACAATAAAGAAAATGTAGCAAAACTTCAACAGGGCACTATTTTACATTTTACAATGTGTAAATATATTTTAGGAAGCAAAATATAAACTTAAGTTGTACCTGCATAATGGATGTGAATAAAACTAAAACTAAAATATACAATCAATAAGAAACAAATATTCTATAACAGAATGTAACCAAATAAGAACATTTCAAGGCAGAAGAACTATGCCGAAAAGAGTACTGTAGTTTACAGGTTTTTGGAAAGAAACACTAGCCTGTCAACATTTTCTGGCTTGAGGGATGAGCGAAGGCAGGTCACCACATTCCCCCCTGTGCTGAACACCCTCTCAGAGGGAGAACTTGTAGCCGGGATGCACAAGTATTTCTTTGCCAGTTTTGAGAGACGTGGGAAGAGTCTCTGATGTTCCCTCCACCAGTCTAGCGGGTCTTCCTCACTGTCTAGGTTACCTGATTGTAGGTACGACTGTAGCTCAGAAGATATAGCTTGTTGTTCTTGGAGAGGACTGAGTCTTTGTGTGGCTGCCCCTGCTCCCTCAGCAGTCTTGAAGAAACTCCCCAAGGTCTTTTTCTTTTTTGTAGTGGGTGCATCCTCAGCAGTCTCACCATGGGGATCAGTTGTTGGGCCCATCTCCTTGAAGAGTAAATAAGATATGATTAATAAATAGCCCTAATAATCTAAACATATTCAACACTCATTTCCAGACATTACATTAAGCCACTGGATTTCATATCATTTTATTCCACTTAAAAGCATTAATTTATCATATATTCTGCAATTATATACATTTACTTACAGCCATGGCTGCAGGTGCAGTCCTCGCCATTTCAGAAGTCAGTCTGGCATGAATTGGTGCAACATTGTCCTCACTGACGTAGCTGAGCTTGAACCGTGGATCTAGTGCAGAAGCCATATCAAGCAGTTCTTGTGTCAGAGGGTCATTGTATTTTTCATCCAGATAGCTCAGGATTTTTGTCTTGATGGTGCAGGTTAGGTCTGTCTCATCATCGTTCACTTTCAAGATGGAGGATCTGAAAAGGTGGAGGACTGGCTTCACAAAGGAAACGCTGACATACTTCTCACTGGAAAGCGCATCAGTAAATTCCAATAGAGGGCTGAGGGATTTGTTTATGGCCTCAAGGACATCTGTGTCCTGCCATGTAGGGATGAGGTGTCTGGCTTTTCTGTCATCGGACAAGACCTGAGAAATCGCCCTCTGCTGCTCCAGGACTCGTGCAATCATTGCTTGCCTTGATCCCCACCTTGTGGGACACTCAGTCTTCAGTGTATGCTCTGGAAGCTTCAGTTCTCTTTGTGCCTCCGTAAGCTGCTTTTTACGTCGCCAGCTGTAAGAGAAACTGCTTACCAGCTTTTTGCAGATACCCACTGCTCGATCAATCCGAGGATCTCTCATTGCATTCTCTAAAAAAAAACATGAACAAGTCAAATCATATGTAAAATTAAACCACAGATTTGATAAACAACCCGAATCATATTGTTCAAGATTAAAGTTAGTTAAATCTTATGTCAGACAACATGAGTAAAACTGTTTGGTTTTGGTTTCTTAACACTATCAGAAATAACAGTTGTTGTTATATTAAGCTGCTATTGTTCAACTCCAATTAATAATCACAAATAGCATATTATTTCAATTAATTATATATATATTTAATTAATATACAATTATTGTAATATTTTTCTTTAATATATATATATTTTACTTAATATACAATTCTTTAAATATTTTTTTAATATAACTTTTACTCACCTATTGCTAGATGGAGTTTGTGGCCAAAGCACTGAAGCCTAGTCCAATTATTTAGAGAAGCTGCCTTCACCACATTAGCTCCGTTGTCTGTTGTAATGCAGACAAGCCGATCCTCCTGCAAGCTCCAAGAGGCCATCGCCTCCCTCAGGCCCTGGGCAATTGACTCTCCCGTGTGATCTTGCGGGAAAAAAGATGTTTGCAAGCATCGACTCTGCATTGCAAAATCCTCATCGATGTAATGAATTGTCAAACTCATGTACGGATCCATTGTCCTGCTTGACCACAGATCCGCTGTAGTTGCAAAGTACTTTATATTGGCAAGATCACGCTCTATTTCACCTCTGCGTTTTCTGTACATCGCAGGTAGTGCCACCTTTGAAAAATAATTACGCGAGGGGATCACGTATCGTTTATCCAGAGTGTTGACCAAGAATTTGAAGCCTTCGTTTGTCACCGTGTTTATTGAGCACATGTCTTTAGCCAAATGAAATGCGACTGCATTCGTTATTTCAATGTGTCTTTGGGAGGTGGATGGGTATGGTGATGCGCTAAAGAGGCTCGCTTCGATGGATGTCTGAGTTGATGTTGTGGGATGATTAGTCTTTGCAACGCATTTCTTGGCCCTCATACATTCATCGTATTGAACTTTATGGTGTTTTTTTAAGTGGTTAAAGAGGTTCGTTGTGTTGCTTTGTGGTGCCAAAACAACTTTATGACACTCTTTGCATATGACCTGTTCTTGTTTTGTGTCACTTGCCTGAAACCCAAAATGTTTCCACACAATGGATGACGATCCGATTCTCGGGACAAGCCCCTCGGCCGCTCCCTCTGCTACGTTAGACATTTTTTCTTTGTTAAGATAGATTATAGCCTCCTATCTGTTGTGCTATTTTCCTCACGCTACTCCGTCTTCTGTCTGTGACTGTCTACATCTGTAAACTGACTGAGCTGCTGCGCGGTGCAGGGAACAACTCTGATTGGTGCATGGACGCACGTGATCAGACAGCGGCTTTACAGCGCGCTAGACTGGCTTTAAAAAAAAAAAAACTTTAATACAAAGTGTGAATGAATGACGCATTTTAAATATCGCTCGATCACGCGAATTTGATCGTGGGAAGCCAAAATCGTGATCGTGATTAAAATTCGATTAATTGTGCAGCCCTAGTATGTCCCATTCATCGTTTTAGCTTTCAGAAGGGTGCAATGCCCCCTATGTTCCCTTCAATGCACACTTTTGCTGAGTTCGCACTGGGACGAGCTCCACTGCAGACTTCTACCAAACAGTCAAAGTGGCATTACATCACAAAAGTGTGGACTCAAAGGGAGCCGTGAGGGTTTAGGGTGTGATTTGGGACAGGGCCAAGATCTCTCCCACTTCTGGTATGATGGGAGGATGTGTCACAGTTCTGAACATGTATTTTGTTCATGTTCTTCAGCTGGGCAGCAGGCAGAGCTCCAGCCAATCCCAGTGTTTCCACAGTGTGACCAGGAAGAGCGCGAGGGCGAGGGTGGCGCCGACCCGGGTGCGTGTCTTCATGAGGGGCGTGATAAAGTTGGCTATGGTGGAGACAAACACCAGCAGTACCGCCATCAGGGCCAGGATGACGTTGATGAGTTTCCCCAGCAGGGCTCGGGCATTAGCGTTCTCCACTCCCTCCAGCTGCACCACCTGCTGCTGTTGCTGCTGCAGCTCCAGTTTGGTGATGCGGGTGAGGCACGACTCCACTGCTTCCTGCAGGCAAACACACACACACACACACCTGTGTCGTAACACTCAGAAGTGCCCAAAGTCATTATAATTCAGAGTTTTTACCAGGGGTGTCCAATCCTGCTCTTGGAGAGCCGACGTCTTGCAGAGATTAGCTCCAGCATGCACCAAAACCCCTGCATGGAAGTTCTATCACGCGCTTACAGTCTAGCCGCTCCAGGGGGTTTTAATTCCTGTTGAAGCTCTACAGGACAGTGGCCCTCTAGAAGCAGGATTGGACACTCCTGCTCTTTAAGGTTTGGAGCACGGCACATTTGCGCACTCTTTGTGATTGTTGGTCACCTGGATGTCCCGTGCACTCTCGTACGACTGGTACGCCACCTTCTCCTCCATGCTGGCCAGCTCCTGCTTCAGATTGCTCATCTCGTTCTGATGGAGCTCCGTCAAGTCATTGAGTTGCTCTTCCAGACGCTCGTATCTGGAGGAGAGAGGGAAGAACACACCTGAAGATCTGGCTCTGGAAAGCGTTGGATCTGCTGTAGGTGTGGTCTTACCTGTATCGCTCCTCCTGCAGGCACTGGGTCATGTAGCTGTAGTCGCTCTGCAGCTGCGCTTTCATGTCCTCGATGGCGTCCTCCATGTGCACCTGACTGACTTTGATCTCCTGGAGGCCTTCCAGCAGGGCATCCCAAGAGGAGGACGAGGACTGGTGGTGGTGATGATGGTGGTGGTGATGTCCATCCAGTCGCGGGCTGCCTATTGTCGCTCCCGCCCCGCCGGAGTTGCTTCCACCCGGTGACCCAGAAGTAGCGCTGGAGCACTCGTCATCGCTGCCGTATTTGGGGCTGGAGACCAGCGTGGCGCTGCCACTCAGAGCTCTGGGCGTCTCCTCCGTGTGCCCATCCTCCAGAGAGTCCTTCATGTGGGCGATGTTGTCGGCGCTGCCGAACTTGTTGCGGATGAGACTAGCGAACTCTCGGGGTTTCGAGACGACGGCGGTGTGCGTGAGCGCTGAGACTCCACCCTTGACTCCTTCCACTACTCCACCTCCGAAACCACTGATTCCCGCTCGCATATTGGCACGTACGTCCTTCAGCCCCTGCTGCATGTCCCTGAAGACGTCTTTGGGTTGCCGCGCAGGACCATTCTGCAGAACAGGGATTAGATGTCACTACTCTGGAAAATGCAGTTGGAAAGAGCACGCATGCTTGTGAACCTACCTGCTCGATCTCTTTGAGCTTCTTGTGGTAGTGCTCAAGCTTCTTGTACAAGTGTGCAATAGTCTGTGCAGACTTCTGGTTCTTCTTCTCAAACACATGTTTGATGCGCGACGCCTGCTGTTTGTCCGCATTATTGGCCAGTTTAAGATACTCAGCCACATTATCGTCACGGGCTTCCTGTTCCACACGGATCTGTTCGGTGATCTTCAGGATCTTCTGCTGGAGGTGTTCCAGCGCCACTCTTGTTCTCTGGACCTCGCCGCCTGCCCCGTCTGACCCCGCCTCCACGCTGATGTTCCCGTCTGACCCCCCATGGCTCACGGAGGGCGGTAGACTGAGAGTGGACACTTCGCTTTTATCCAGCTGCATGTAGACAATGAAAACATGAGCACATGAAGCGGAGTAGCGCGGTCATCCTAACTGAAACATGAGACATGCACATAAACATCTGATATGAAACCACATGCTAATTTTAACACCTCTGTCGTGTGCAGCAGATGCACGAGTGAGTGTTCACATCTGTTTACAAACTGAACAGAATCTCACACACTCGGAGTGAGATACACAGAGCGTGACCCACTTTCATTCGGAAAAATATCTCTACGCACACATCACACTAAATAAATAAATTAAATCTGCAGAAGAGTACTCATATTTCAGTGTATGGAAACATTAACTATGCACCTGTAATCGTTAGTAAAATGCAACAACGCAATTCACTCCCAAAACATTCTGGATGAATGCATGTCACGCATACACATAAGAAAAATCTCAAGAAAATCTCATCCTGCAATACCTCATCTGGAAACCAATCAACATGCATGAAAAGATGCATGGTCCACTACCGTTACAGAGCCCTGACGCATATGTGTTCAGAGTCGCACTGACACAGCAGGGTTTCACGAGGGGTTACTTGCAGGCCATGCATCTTCACATGCATGCAACAGAGACACAACAGCACACTAGAATGCGTGTTTCTCTGAGACAAGGTTTCTTGTAGTCATACACACGCAGGACTCTTCTAAAGGTTAGTGCGAATAATGCATGTGAATCTGAGTCATGTTACCTACCGAGAGCATGCGCATGTGTGCGATATACAGGCCTCTGAGAGATGCATGTAGGTTGGTGGACAGAAAACACACACACACACACACACATACACATGCATGCATGTGAATCAGGGATGTGTGTCAAATCACAGTGGGCGAGTTGAACACATGAGAACAAGTCTGCAGCTGACTTGTGACATGCAGAACAGCACGTGAAGGAGAGACAGACGGGTGATGATGGACAGATGGATAGATGGATGGTACAACACAGGAACAGAAGATTAATGCACAATAAATTACCATGGTCTTCAGTCCAGGGTTTGCAGGTTGACTGCAGACATGTGTAAGAGGGCCATATCCCTCCTGTCTCTCTCTCTCTCTCTGTCTGTCTGCGCTCACCCCACCCCTCTCCTCTAGCTGTCTATCTCTCGCTCCATCCAGTCTGTCATGGTTCATGCTAGAGACAGTATCGGCTGCGGTTTCGTGTCTCTCATCCTTGTCTCTCCTGTGTTTCACGTTAGATTCTTGTCTCTCCGGCCGTGTGTTTGTCTGAGTGTTTCGATGCGGCTGCGGAGCAGAGGGGGAGGGGAGTTCAGCGGAGCATGCGTCACACACACACACACACACACACACACACATTCACACACTGCAGCATTTACATGTACACTCTGTGTGTGTGTGTGTGTGTTTTCATTGTGTGTTCATGAGAGCACGATTGGGGAGTGTGTAGATGTGTATTTTTTCAGTTATAAACACATATTTACTGAGTATGTAAATGTGTGTGTGGGGGGGGGCAGAAGGGGCTGATGGGAAACGCTGATGTCAGTCTCATAGCAACACACTTAACGCACAGTGTGTGACGAGCATCTGAAGTGGTAAATATCAGAGTAAATTACACAATAGGCATCTGTGGCGTTCGGTTAATTACAACATAAAATAAGATTGATTCGCTCCCAGTGTGCTTCTGTACACTAATTGGAAACGGAAATGCACTTAATGCAAAAATAAAAGTATGAAATACGCAAAAGTCAACATGAAAAAAAAAAATGTATTGAATTAATTTGCATATTAAATATGAAAAAAAAAATTTTAAGACAAATTTTCAATTCAGAACTTGCTCCGCCTCCTTTATCAACCAACATTACCTAGGCAACTTTAGCGTTAAAATGGTTACTAATAATTGAATTTCTATGAAGTCATTCAATGTTTCCTAAATTTAGCAAATAGTTAACATCGTAGTTTAGTGCCATCTAATAAATTGCGATACAGTAAAAATTTACGTTTAAATTATTTTAAGACCAATATAATTAACTTGAGAAATGGCCGATTAGGTAACTTTGCTAACGTTTCCATTAATTAATGAAATATTACATTTTATGTCTGACGTTTTATTATGGGAATGTTAAACTTGAATGTTCTTTCAACATACAAGTACTAACATAAAAAAAAAAAAAACGTATTTTATTATTTTTCAGTAAAACTGTTCCATGAATTATGTTTTTGTGCTAAAGTTTTGAGAGCATTCAGTCAGTGTTACTGTAAGAACATTACCAACTTATTTTTGGTAAGAATCAACAGACTGAATATTTAGAGGAATATTATTTGTTCATATCAATCACACACACCAGAGTTTCTGTTTATAGACGGCTTTACTACAAGAACAATTAAATGTCTATCTACAATACAATATTTATCCATAAAATAAATACATCATATATTCTGAGCTCTTTAACAAAAACAGACATGTGAAAGCTAGACTACTCAAAATAACAAGTGCAATTCTCCATCAACGGCGAATAGTCTGGATATCTACAGGATATTTACAGACAAGTCACAGAAATCTACAAGTAGAGAAGAACGATCACAGAACAGATTCAGTAAATGTTTGCTGAAACTTAACACTCAATTAGCGAATGTAGAACGCTTAGTGTTCATATCTGTGATTATGTTTATTTCAAATAAACGTTATGTTACTTGTATTTCCTTAACTACAAGTAAAACTGAGAGTGTTTGTAAATATGCTGTAGATGCAGGGGCAGTGTTCACGGAACGCAAACAGAACAAATTCTGTGCAAATTCTTCATTTAAACATTCATAAACTAATTTAACGCAATTTAAATTTAACGCAACTTACAAAGAATCTGTAGAGATTTCGATCAGCTCGTGTTTTGCAAACGACGCCCAAGTGTTTATAAATAAATGTTGTAAAAACATAATTGCAGTTCCTTTACGAGAGTTGTCCGAGAACATCCAGGCGGATAAGAAGGGTTTGTATTATAAATAACTATATCTGTAAAAAATAACAAACAAAAAAATAAATAACCTTTGGCACCAAATGTAAGTTAAAAGTAGCTACAAGTATTGTGCAATGAAGCAATACATTTGTATACATGCACACCGAAAAATCAGTGTTATAATCGGTCATGAATCGGGATTTAAAAAAGATTTTAACACATTCTCTAAAACATTATTAAGCATAAATGTTAACCGTTGACATGCAAACATATAAACAGGAAGAGGAACGACAGAGAAACAATTTCTCAGTCAAACAAAAACATGATGGAAGATGCTAAATAAGTTGTGGAACAGTCCGCTGTGTGTTTCTTGATTCGGTCCATGACCCCCGCACAGATCCAACAGTGCGACTGCGACAGAAAACTACTATTAATGATTGTTGAGAGTTCTGGAAGAGATGAAGGGAGACGCCAGTGTTGAAAAACAAGATCTAGTGAGAAGCAGCGGTGGTTTACATCAGTTCTAGTGTGTCTGTGTTCCTCCTATGAAGAGACGAGTCCTGACGAGACACACTAGTGTTCCTGAGTGTGTGTGTGTGTGTGTGTGTGTGTGTGTTATTGTCCTGATTTGCGGGGTGTGGCCACCTGCCTCTTCTTCGCCTGATAGAAGTCTGTTTGGATAAGAGAGGAGATAAGAATGCTTTATTTTTAGTCAAACTCTTATTCACGTCTCAAAGGCTCTCAAAGCATCCAGGTCATATTTCACTCCTATTTTAAACTATTAACTATTACATTTAAAATATTAAAATTAAATATCACATCATTCATATATTAACTACACACACTTCTGTCTAAATTCTGATGCAAAAAAAATTATAAATAAATTATGCATTCATAAATGTTTAGTTGTAATTTTTTTTCCCCTCATAAATTCTTCAATTCAGCAGTAATTACAGATTATTGAATTTGTTGCTAAAACTGAAACCATAAAAAGTTGCGGTGATGAAAATATGAAACAAAATAAAATATAAATATTAGATGAAAAAAAAGAAAAAAATATATGTTTGCGTTGAAGTCCTAAAATTAGTAAAAATAAAGCTGAAATAATCTTAAAGATAAAAATACTTAAAATTAAAAAAGTTAGTTATTTAGCTAAATTCATTGCTTAGTAAATTAATAGCATAATTGCTGAAATCTACTTAATGACCAAAACTTGTGTTAAAATTAAAATGATATAAAAAATAAAGCTAATTTAAAATGAACTTAAAAACATTAATATTTTAACAATGTCTTAAAGGTTCTAAACATAACATTTTATTTGTGCTACATATCTACAGAAGTGCGAGATTCGTCCGTAAACGTGTCTCGTTAGGCTCCGCCCACCTCACCTGTGATATTCGTCTGTTTCCTCTTCAGCTCTGACCTCTTTTCTGGCGTTTTCTCCACATCCTGCGGGACGGTGCTGAATCTCTCCGGGGTTCTGAGGATGTTCTCTTTCCCGCGCGGTTGCACCTCCCGAGAGCCGCGGTACAAGACGGGCAGCGTTTCCTCGGACACGCCCTCCCACAGGAAGTCTCCGCCCTCCAGAGGTGTCTCCGAGAGGAAGTCGAAGCTCCAGCGGCGGGATGCTTCCTCCAGGTCCTTCCTCAGAGTGTTGAGGTACTCCAGCTGGAGCTGCTCATGATCCACCGGACCGAACAGGTTCCGCCGCGTCCGGCTGTTCCCCAGAGACTGCAGGATACGCTTGTCCATCGCCATGAGCTGAAGATGCAGAAACACACGATTATATTCCCTGGACAATATCAGAGTAGATTCAGTGTCTCAGTCTGAGAGTGAACATCAGCAGAAACGCAGTCCTGTCTGAGCATCTCTGTCTCTGTGTGCTGTATTTAAAGGATGGAGTGAGTCATCCTCATGTCTGGGCAGATCTACAGAGACATGTGTGGACATGTTCCTCTGGTCAGTGTAGTGTCTGACCAGCAGAGGGAGCCGCACTGGAGTCTCTAAATCATGCCTACAAATATAATATAATCGTATAATAAATTATAATAAACTATTATAGTTTTGTGACTTTAAATATATATATTTAAAATAATAAAAATTACAAAAGAATGTAAAATAACAGAGCGGAATTAACATTTAAATTAAAAAGCTAATTTCAAATATTAATAAATACTTATGTTATAAAAAAACAACAACAACCGTTCATTTCCCATCATATATGACTGATGTCTCACAGTTAATAAAATGTTTTTGTGGCTCAACAGTCACATTTTATCACAAAAACATTTTATTAACTGTGAGACATCAGTCATATATGATGGGAAATGATCGTTTTTTTTAATTTATTTATTTATAAAATGTATCCAATAAAGAAATAAGTTGTGGTTCTCCGGGTCCGAAGTGAAACAACAGCTAAAATAACTAAACTACATATTGTACATATAAATACATATCAATTATATATATATATATATATATATATATATATATATATATATATATATATATATATATAAATTTATAGTAAAAAAAATCTAAATAATTTAGCCAATACATCTTCCATACTGAAACTTTAATTAACTTTTTTTTTTTTTCATCATTCATGAATTACATCATGACGTCACGGGTTTCGCTCACGCGGTTCTGATTCCCTATTGGTTTATATGACGGAACGTGTAGCTCTTTCCGAGAATAAATTCAAGACGGCGGCGGGAAACCGAGCGTTTGTTTGATTGGTCAGAAGCCACGCGGACACGCCCACTCTCTCCTCCGTCCACGTGAACGTGAAGCTCGTGTATGCCGGTGAATCAAATACTACTGACATTTCACCTCACAATAACATTCAAACCGCGATCAAACATCACTCTGTCACGAGCTGTTCAACTCACAGAGAACGCTTTCAGTCAGAGTTCGTCTTCATCAGTTTGATTTACTAGATTATGTTAAAGAAACTCTTAAGAGACTACAGACTAGTTTTATCTTTAGTTTGCATTAACCCAAACTAACAGTTTACAGGCAAACGTTATGAAAAAAATATATAAACATGCGACTTACATGTTTTAGCAGAAGACTGTTGAAGAGACTCCTGTTCGCAGGATAACGTCAAGTGTTTGAGATCCTGGACGACAGAATCGAGTTTAAAACAGAACTTCAGATGAGTCTTGAGGCGAAAGTGTCGCAAACAGAAGAAAGTGAGTGTTAAAGTCAGTCCTGGAGCGTGTACAGTAGATTCGAGATGCTCTGCTGCTGTGACGGGACTTTCAGAACTTTATGAACTACGATGGGCGTGTCTACACTGTGGGCGGGGCCTCGTGAGAGTAGCACGTGGACTGGAGCCCGGTAAACACATGACAAAACGTGAGCGCATTCCAGGAGATCGGCGTCACAGAAAAGATCAGAATCTCCGCCCAAAACTGACCTATTCGTTTTTAGTATTTATTCTATACTACATTAAAAGCTACAACAATAAATAACCAATTATCAAGTAAAAAATAATAAAATACAATATTCTGTAACAAAAGTGTGCGCGAGAAAGCCCCGCGAAAAACCAGCAAGTCACTCATCCATGAGTCACCAACCAGAGTGTGACGTCACGGAGCGAAAGCGCGGGTAAGTTTGACGGTCTGTTCATTCATTCGGATCTGGTCATTTTAAACGAGCCTTTCTTTGATGAATTAACGCGACTCAGTTAAACTACAGTCATATGAGCTCTCATAAAATGAAACATACATGAAATATCTGAACTTTTATAAACTAATGGATCAAATCAAAATAACTGGTAAAATGGCAGATGATGTAAAGGTTGATGATCCATCATCATCCACGCCTCTGTCAGCAGGTTATATAACGTGTTCAGAAAAGAGCATTTCAAGACATTGACAATCACCACCCTGAAGGGAAGCTTATGTAACAGGTTATCTCATGATCGATGACCTTAGAAACCCGGGTGACTGGGTAAAGAATGAATGAATGCCGGTATTTGAGAAGTAGTTCAGTCTGAATCATTAAATCACTAACAAATGCGTTAATCAAGAAATTTACTATCATTGACTCAGCCTCAAGTAGCTCCAAACCTGTATAAGTGTTTTTCTTTTCTTTTCTTTGCTGAACACAAGATATTTTAAAGAATATTGATTACCACACAGTTGAACCCCATTGACTACCATAGTTTGGAGCAATGAAAAATGCAATGTAAGTCAATGGTGACCAGAAACTTGAGGGTGTGTAAACGACGACAAAACTTTAATTTGATTTAAACGAAACACTTATTTTTCACAGTAAAGTGGACAAAAAAAAAAAAAAACAATATAGGCCAAAGCATTTTGTAATGATTTTTTAATACAGATCAACATTATAAACAGTACAAACACAAGGAAAAAATAAAAATAAACAAGAATGAAAGCCGTTCTCCATTTTATCCTGATCGCGGAAACACAAATCAAACATTCACGGTCGAGCTCAGCGCATCAGGACCAATCAGATTCACCGCCAAAAACACAAATAAAAAGAGAGTCTTAAAAGTGAGATGGAATGCCATCGCATTAAAACTGCAAACACGCACAACCACGGCTACAGAGAAACAGAACCGCTAAAATAATGTTAATAATAATAATTACAAAAAAAAAACATCTGGGGGACTCCAAAAGTCTTTTCCAAGTTTTTCCAACATGATCTGTGCAGAGGTTTCCATCATGACGGTCTTCTCAGCACCAAAGTTCACTTCCGTTCATTAGATCTGGAACGACTGTAAACAAGAAGATCAGGAGTGTTTGAGGTCATTTCCCACTGTAATATTTCTTCCCAAATTTTCTTTGAATCAACAAATTAGGTAGCAACGTTCTTCTAAAACATCATCTATGGTAACAACCTTAAGTGTAAAATTACAATTTAAGTAAAGTTTTGACGAAAAGATTTACACAATGATAAACCTAATTCTATGAAAGTTAGTTTCTGCCACTGAATAAATTTAAAAACCTAATTGCGACTTTTTTCTCAAATGTATGACAAACTCAATTATGTGAAAAGTCAGAATTGCATGTTTATTTCCATTTAATTCAAGTTTAAACCTGACTTTTTCATCGCAATTTCAAGTTTATCGCAACTGAGAAAAGTGCAGAATACTTTCTGCACAAAAATACTGATATAAGCACTATTTGTTAGTCTTTATCCATCGTCCAGAGATAAAATGAAAATTCAACTATTCATCTATATCAATTGCACAAGTTTTGATAAAAGTTTGCGGAGTCTCTTACCTCCTTGATCGGGAGAAAGATCGCGAGAGTCTGTGGTTCCTTTCGCGAGACAGCGATCTCTCCCTCCGGCGCTCTCTGGAAAGAGATCTAGACAGAATCCAGAATTAAACATTAAGAAAGCGCTCACAAAACCACGCGAGAAAGCTGCGCGACCCGACGAGACTCTTACCTGCTGCGACTACGACTGAGGCTCCTCCTCCTGGGCGATCTAAAGAAGAGAAGAGGCAGACAGAGTGAGCGCACAATCAACACACGGACGCACCTCACAAGCCCTGAAACTAACAGTCAAACGCACTCTTCACGCCCTGATACAGGCGTGGAGTGGAGACCTCGCAACACATGAAGCTCGCTTAATAAGAGCGTTACGCTCCAGTACACAGAGCTACAAAAGTAGTGCACTAGCAGGAGAAACTCAACAGAAACGCACTGCAAACAACCCCACAGAATGAAGACAGTGAAAGAAAGCAAGAGCAGCTCTCAAAGCCCACGCTGCTTCTGTAACCTGAACCTCCGCTTGGGCTCCCCATCAGTCTGCTAGCCTAAGCTTAACAACGTCTGTCCAGATCTCATACCAACCCTGTTTGTTTCAACTCAACAGGAGATTTCTCCTCATCTTACATCTGTATTCAGCATTAAACTGTATGAAGCAGGAAAAACTTACTAGTCTTTTTGGTTTTCAACAAGCTAGAAAAGGCGAAGGGGAGGACGGCTGGCGGCCGGGGAGCAGAATTGGCGGGAAAGTGCAGGCCAGATGCTGCGAGCTGATTAGCTGGCTTGCGGATGGGGGCTGGATGTAGTGGATTTTTCCTGCTTTTATTGGTTAGCCGAAGGCTGTTGCTGGTGGTTTGTAGTGTAGACATTGGGGAACGTAATACGCTGATTGGTCAGGAATGTGAAGTGGGCCGCTGACGATTGGGTGTTAAGGTTGGAGGAGGAGGAGCTGCTGACAACGACATGCTCAGGAACCAATGGGCTGGTGCGACCTGATGACTGGCCACGCCTGGGTCATGTGACACCAACCCAGCCAGCTGATTGGGGCACGCTGGTCACATGATGCTGAAAGAAGACTAGTAGACTGACTCAGAGGGTGGTGAGGAGAGGCATGGTGGTGACTCTGCAACGGGGTTCATTTTTATTAATATAGCTGATAAGAAAATAAAATAAAAACAACCTTCATGTAAAGTTAAGTCAACAAAAGATTGCATATTCCAACTATTACTAGAGCCGAGCAGATTACTGAAAACTAGCGACTGTGCTTCGACGTCCAATTCACAAATTAGCAATATTGAAATTAACGCTGGGGTCAAATTTCAACCCAAAATCAAAAGAAACAAAAAAGGTTTTGTGCATTGAGAATTAACCACATTTTTACATAATATCTCATTCATCACTGCTGTAATTCTCATTACAATCTCACAAAGATAAATAATAATTTATATTATGTCAAATTTGATTAATGCAATGCATTTATTCATTGAAGAACCACAATTTGGGCTAGAAAATTCAACCCGGAAACTTTTACAAACTGCCGATGAATTAGTAGAACAAAATAAACATGAAGCCCCGCCCCCAAACAATTAAAAACATACAAACAAGATCATACGAATAAGCCACAACGTTAAATATGAACGTGCGTTGGATAATCGTTACAGCAATGAGAATTTGGGTGAAAAATGTGCAAATTCACAATGCACAAAAACAAGCCAAAGCGTTTAATTTTGGAGTGAAACTTAACCCCAGATATTTCCTGATGGAATTAACCTAATAATCACTTACTGGCCTGCATTTCAACAAAATGTCAGAATTTGAGAAGCCCAGTCTAATCACTGTTTAATGGTTATCAATGACAATGAAGATGGAGGAGCTAAAGATCTGCGGCATACACTGGTCAGAACCGGCAGAGCCTCCAGGACTGGTGGGGGGGGGGCAGAATCAGGTTAGTTTCCTCTGGAACACAACCTACGGAGAGACAGGTGAGTGGGAAAACAGGTTTACCTGCGCCTGGGGGCCGGGCTGCGTCTGCGGTAGTCATCGCGTCCTGGGCGTCGGCTCCAGGACGGAGGTGGACCCCGGTTACGAGAGCGCTTCTCGCCATTGGACAGCTCCACCCTCACTCGGCAACCGCAGAGGGTCCTGCGTGATGACGTTGACAACGCATCGTTTAGCACAGACGTCGTTGGGTAACTGCTGATCATTAGCGTGCGTTATAATCCACACTCACCGTCCGTCCAGCTCTCTGACGGCGTCTGTAGCATCGCGAGGATCCTCAAACTCAACGAACGCAAAACCAGGAGGGTTCCTTGCCACCCAAACGCTCCGCAAGGGTCCGTAGTAGCCAAATGCCCTCTCCAGTTCAGATTTATTTCCATTATTTCCCAGATTCCCAACGTACACCTTACAGTCCAGAGGGCAGTCGCGATGCATGGTCTCAGTCTGCAAAACAACACACAGCAATTCAGTTTCACACTCATTTCAATAACAATGTCAAGTATCTCCATAAAAAAACAACAACATGGCCTTATCCATATAATGGACTTCAATGGGTACCACCGGACTGAAGCGCCACAGGAATAAAGCTTTTACCGAAAGAAATCATCGCTTATTTACTTGAAGAAAAAAAAAAGTTAACAATTATGTTTTTTAACCACAAATGCTGTTCTAGCACTAGCTGGACTTAACATACAATTATAGTTGTTTAATGTCGACTACTAAAACTACCAAATTTACCAGTTTTAACAATTCAAAACGTCAATTTATTAAATGTGCGTCTTTTGTTCGCTGCTCAAAATGGCGCATGTCGATCACACGCGATTGAAAACAAAACACTTTCGCACACAAACGATCGCTTTCGCAGGAAAAAAAACAGTCTGGAGCCGGTTTAGATACAGTTATGATGGCTGTTAAACTGATAGTTGTAATTAAGCAAAACTTCGCGGTGAGCGGCTAATCCGGATCAACGGTAAAATGGCGTCTGCAGAAAAAAAAACACAACTGCGGTGAAAACGCAATTCCGTTTACAAACGCTAGCAGTTAAACGTGACAAACATCAGATTCGCGCACACTACAGAATAAAAATAGCGCATAAAATCCGATTTACCGTGAACGTCGCCTTTTTCTGACTGTGTGTGTTCGAGACCCGGATCAGATCCGCTCCGAAATGGCGCCGCGCGGAAATACAGACGCGCGCACGTAATGTACGTCTGGACGCACGCTTGTGGGCGGAGCTTTAGACCACGCGTCTGTCAGCCCCGAGAAGCAAGTATCCTGTAGGTCCCATTAATCCCATTAACAATCAAAGACCTAAACATTTTAAAGCAAATACACCATTGTTATATACAAAAAAAAGCCACAGTGGTGTTTAAACCAATGTTGATTAAACACAACTGATGTGATTATTCAATCTATGGCTAAAAAGGAAGCTATTTTTGAAGGAATAGCTTGCCTAGTTCACTTTCCAGAATAATGGAAATGAAGATATTTGCTGTGGAAACTCAGTTTTTGGTTTCATGTACTAAAGCACTGAAATCAATCATGAGACACACAGAAACCAAAGGTTTTGCTGTAATTCATGTCAAACCGAATGCACCCTCATGAAAATGAACAATGGTTTTACTACAAATAAAGCCAATAATCCATGGTTATACTATAGTTAGACCATGTTAATCAAAAAAATAGCCATGGTTTTGTCACACTATAGGAAAACTGGTTATACAGATGGTAATCAATAAACCAAAAAACAAAAACAACATAATATACTCTTTCACAATATCCCATGGTTAATTTTTCACAAGAACAGCGCATCTCAAAGAGCTAAATTTAGACTGAAATGGAACATCGTACTTTAAATTTGAGGTTGTCGCTCAGAAAACCCAATCATATGACTTCAGAAGACTTGGAACATAGCGCACAAGTCTACTTTAATTGCATTTTAATAAGACCTCTACATGTTGTTTGGCAACTGTAGGCCAAAACACCTTCTTTCACTTCTGGAGAAGAAAGAAAGTCATACAGATTTGGGTGTAAATGGTGACAGAATGAGAATTTTGGTAGTTTTGTGGGTTTGTGGTCATCTGGGCAGTTGCTAATCAGAGATGTTTTACTGTGGAGGAATCATCATCACATGTCTTCCGCACATTTCTCACCATTAGAAACCACATCCGAGACGTGTTGCTAGTGCTTTGAGAGTCTTTAGCAGCGCTGCTGATGTGGAAACACGCCAGCGATAATGCTTCGTTTTGAAGTTCTAGCGAAAAGGCATTTTAACTAGAACACCAGAGGCTTTATCGACTGGGATTCCTTTCCACAACCAACCAAATCTCAAACCTCTCATGCTTTAAGTTGAAAACACAGCCTGATTCTCATTTCTGATGAGGGCTTGAAATCCAAAAGACCTCAAATTTCAATCCCAGCCTTTAAGAATGATAAACGGAATGAATCTCAAAACAACGATGCACCAGTGGATTGACGTGACGCATCCATTATAAATGCAACCAAGGCATATCTGATAACTGGGGCCAGAGGAGAAGGCGGAGAAGCTCTTCAGACACTGCGTGAGGTCATCCGGGGGTCTATATAAACCCTGGGATCTGACCGTCCGTCCGTCAGTCCGTCATCTGCAGGAGAACAGACGGGGAGCGAGACAGCACGTGAGTACAGCTGCTCAGACGCAGAAAGTCACCAGTGATCTGTGTCTTAGTTTTGTTCTGAGTTGGTGTTTTTGTTCTTCAGATCGAGGCTTTTCAGTGTTTGGATGATGGTGAAGACACAAAGATCTCAGCAGCGCGTCGCTCTCATGATACTGATGGTGGTCGCAGCCGTGCAGAGTCAGGAGAACCAGAGGTTATCTATCTATCTATCCATCCATCTATCTATAGCTATGTTTCCATCACCCTGTTTTTAACCACATTTTGGAATATCGCATCAGAAACGAGGGATACATTCTTAAAAATGCTGGGTTGTTTCAACACAACTTTGGGGTCAGATATTGACTAAAGCAACTTTTAAGTTAAAAATTTAATGGAAAAATGTAACCCGATGTTTAAATTAGTCCATATCTCACCCAAAGTTGGGTTGAAACAACCCATTATTTTCTAGAGTGGAAAACGCCAATCCTTAATTTGCAAAAATGTATTTTTTCGAATAATGGGAGATGGAAATGCATTTGCTGAATAAATTCCTCAATGGCCATCAAACAGTCATGTGACTAAGGGATGGCATAACCTGACCAACCAGCTGACCGATCTCAATGGTCAAAGTATTTCTGTAAAACTGCCTCACGAGACGTGTTTACACCTCAGAAAGCAATGAGTGCATATATTTGTGGCCTAACGGTTAGCGAGTCTGACCCGGAGGTTGTGGGTTCGAGTTTTGGTATCAGCATGGAGCTCTCATCCACCCACAATACCAGGACTGAAGAGTGACCTTTGACCCAGTGTGTGTACTTATTATCTTCAATGGCTTCTCCTACATTTCTTAGTGATATTTAGCACCAGTTTATCAGGATGTGATGTTACTCATTGACTCGGGTACTGATTCGCAAGGGTTTTATGCAATATTCCAGTTTTGTACGTTCATTGAGCAAATTTGGATGGAAACCCTGCATATTTTTTATCATGTATTTGTGTCATGATGGTGTTATACGTTTTTTTTGTTCTGCAGCTCAGCCCGGGAGAGACAGCAGCAGCAGGAGCCACAAGAGGGCGCTGGAGACGCTGTTGAGCGACATGTTCAGACCTCATATAAATATATAAATATAACACATATAAATCAGTTTCGTGTGCTAGATAACATGCTACTTTGAAATACACCATGGTACTTTTTTGTGTGGAAGAATTGATGTTGGTATGTATGCTTCGAAGGGTTTCAGATATATAGTAAATCCATCCTTGCTAGTATATTTGTTTATGTGGATAGCAGAACATATTTTTTATTTATTATATGTGTGTGTGATTAAAAATGCTTTTCAGTAAACTGATGTCAGAACTAATTTTGGATGAAACGTTCAAATTTTGTGATTTTATCATTCATAAAACATCGCACACACATTTGTTTTCCAAAATAGTGAAGGTAGTGCATGTAATTTATTTAGTTATTGCTTGCACGATATTTCCAACTATTTCAAATATAGCTGCAACATTATTTTCAGTTTACTAAATCACATTTCACAGTGTTCGGTATGGATTTGAACTCTGACCAGCGTGAATATAAAATGATAAGCTAAAGTTCAGAATATAAAACTGTAGTATGAAATATGAAACATGTCGCACCAAAATAGAATGTACACGCAAAGTGACTCATTCAAACATAAAACAAATTGTTAAAAAGTATAAATCCTCTTCACAGAAATACAGGAAACATAAAAATACTGATTGAATCCGTCAGTATTCTAGTATTTCTCAGGGTGTGGACGCAGAAGGAAAAAACAGTGTTTTTGGCACACATTTCTCTCTCAATAACAAACACAGTCTTCACTTCTGGAAGTGTTCGTCAGCTATCGCTTCCTTATCCTGCAAAAAATAATAAACAAAAACAAGAAAACAATTGCTTTATAATCGACAAGAATAGGTTTGAAATACTCTTAAATATTCTAACATGCTAGTCACTTGCTAGTCATGCTAGCAACATGCTAGTTACTTGCTAGTCATGCTAGCAGCATGTTAGTAGCATTCTATTTATGCTAGCAACTTGCTAATCTTGCTAGCAACATGGTAGTTACTTGCTAATCATTGCTAGCAACATGCTAATCATGTTAGAAACATGTTAGTAACTTGCTTATTCTAGCAACATGTTAGTAGCATGCTAATCATGTTAACACCACGTTAGTAACATGTTAATCTTGCTAGAAATGCTAGCAACATGTTAGCTACCTGCTAATAATGCTAGCAATATGTTAGTAGCATTCTAATCATACTAGCAACAAGATAATCATTCTAGCAACATGCTAGTTATTAGCTAACCATGCTAGCAATATGCTAGTTACATGCTAATCATGTAAACAACATGCCAATAGTGCCAGCAATATGCTAGTAACAGGCCAATCATGTTAAAATGTGTTAATCATGCTAGAAACATGTTATCAACATTTATCAAAATTTTTTAAATAATTTTGACTTTTTTTTGTTGTTTTCTTTTTTAAATATGCCTATAGTTTTTATAGTTTTTCCAATACATTAAGTCAGTTTTATTATTTTAGGTAATTTTACACAAAGCTAAACTAATTGAAATGAGAAATGTTACCTTGTCAAATATACCTGAATTAAATTAAATTATTTTCTCGATAAACTTTTATTTTATTTCAAGTAACAGAATTATAATTTTTTTAATATTTTAAGCGTTAGTGGACTATAATATCCCGGTTTCAATGTCAATAGTTGTGTTTGTTCGTGTTTGTGTTTGTGAATGATTGTCTCTTACATCACTGCAGGATGTCAGCCAGTTTGTCTTGGTAATACTCGTAGTTCTCCTGGCAGTCCTCCCACGGCATAAACGTCTGCTCGTCGTTCTCCACGAATGTGTCCCAGGTGTAGGTGAAATCCAGCGGCTTCATCATGCGCAGTTTGCAGCCGGCGGCCGCCAGAGCCTTTAGCCCCGCCTGGATCTCAGGCTCCTCCCACTCGAAGAGCCGCGCGGAGTAGATGGACAGATGGAGGCTCTTCCTGGCCTTCAGGATCTCGGCCAGCTTCATGGCACAGGCGGAGCACGGGCTGGACGACATGTACCAGGTGATGGTGTATTTGAGGGCGGGGTCGTAGTTGGGCAGCACCTTTTGGAAGAAGGCCTCCTCGGCGTGGCCGCTCACATGCTCGTCCTCGATGAAGCCCCTGAGGAGCCCACTGGCTCCGGGCCCCTGGTCCACCAGGTAACACAAGAAGGTTTTGTTCCGTCCAGAAGAGTACTCCACATTCTTGAACTGGAACTTGAAGAAAAACGGGTCCATGCGATCCCTGTGGACACGAGGGAGTGAATTTAAAAGTGTGTTACATTTTCAAAGAATAATGTCCACCTACACAGTCTTGTTCATATTCTGAATTAGGAAACTATTATAATGCTTTTATTATGAAATACCATTTTGCAGCGTGTCAGTCTCTTCTGCTTTAATACCACTTATACAATGAATTACTAGATAAAAAAGTTAATCAAGACAAACTTTTGGTTGGCTTGAGAAAGCCTAACCTGAAAGTTTCAGGCATTTGTAAAAACCTGAAGTTTGAAAATTTAGATGGATTAGATCAGGGGTTCCCAAATTTTTCAATTCAAATGTATTTATCTCATTAATAATGCAGACCAATCGAACCTTTTAGTAAGGAAGTTTCTCTGAGACCAACTCGTGCGCACCCACGCTTCAAAACACTTTTTAACCTGCAGACTAATTGCAATTTTAAAAAATCACACTAAGGATATTGCTATAGACAAGTGTGTGTGTGTGTGTGTGTGTATGTGTATGTGTCATTGAAACGCAAATTTAGCTGCAGCCAAGTGACTTTGTGCAACCCACAGTTTGAAAACCCCTGGATTATATAGATGTTGATAACGTTTCTAGCATGATTAGCATGCTTTTAACATTATAGGCCTGTTACTAGCATATTGCTGGCACTATTAACAAGTAACTACCATGTTGCTATCATGATAAGCAAGTTGCTAGCATGGATTGCAAGTAACTAGCATATTGCTAATATGATTAGCAAAGTAACTAGCATGTTGCTAACATGACTAACAAGTGACTAGCATGTTTTTAGCATGATTAGCAAGTTATTAGCATGTCGCTAGCATGTTTCTAGCATGATAAGCATGTTCCTAGCATGTTTGCTAGCATGTTTGTAGCATGATTCGCCAGTAACTAGCACATGCTAGCATGACTAACAAGTGACTAGCATGGCGTTAGCATGATCAGCAAGTGACTAGCATGTTTCTAGTATGATTAGCAAGTTACTAGCATGTTGCTAGCATGACTGACAAGTGACTAGCATGGCGTTGGCATGATTAGCAAGTGACTAGCATGTTTCTAGCATGATTAACAAGTGACTCGCATGTCGCTAACATGTTTCTAGCATGATAAGCATGTTAATAGCATTTTGCTAGCTGGGTGGGTGGTGCAGTGGATAAGATGCATGCCTTTTGTGTGAGAGACCCAGGTTTGATTCCACTGTGAGACACCAATGTGTCCCTGAGCAAGACACTTAACCTCTAGTTGCTCCAGAGGTGTGCGACCTCTGACCTCTGACCTCTGACATATATAGCAATTCTAGGTCGCTTTGAATAAAAGCGTCAGCTAAATGAATAAATGTAAATGCTAGCATGACTTACAAGTAACTAGCATGTTGCTAGCATGACTAACAAGTAACTACCATTTTATTAGCATGATAAGCGAGTGACTAGCATGTGTCTAGCATGTTTTATGCATGTGTATTATGATGTGCCGTTTGATTTGGAATCACTGTACTATAGTAAATCACCAGCTGACAGGGTTTACTGTAGATCACATGTAAAGAACCGAACGAATCTTGAATCAAACTGAATCATGACTGCTTGTGAGTCAGAGTCGAATCGAATGGTGGAGTGTGTCTCAGTAGCCAGTCCTAGTCTGTGTCTCTGAGGGGTTTCTGTGGATGTTTTAACAGCTCCTCCACCGGCTGACAGATGGAAGGGCTATTAGGGTTATAAATACCCTCGGCGGGGGCAGAACTGTATTCTGGGACTCTGATCCATATACAGAGACAGAACCCACGGTCTGTGCCAGATCAACCTGATTCAACTGTAACAAGCACCTGCTACGAGATGATCCACAACAATTCACAGCTTTAATGTGCCGACAGAATCAAGCTCATCAGCGATGGGTTATCAAGCACGTTAGCTTTCATAAACCTCACTCGGAGATGGGAACATCCGGACTAAACGAACACCTATCAGTACTGCCAAGAGACGAACATAAGTCAGAGACCGGCGTGTGAACTCTGAGATGACGAGAGACGCTCCACTTACGTTTCACAGCTCTAGACTCTAGACTGGGTGTTTAAAGTTGGTTCTGTTGGACACCAGTAACGTTCTTGATGTTTCAGGTTCTTTAAAGCACCATAGGGGTGTTCTGATGTTATGTTTCGGCTGGTTTCTTCTGGTCTGGGAGGATTATTCAGACTCACCCGCTGATGATCTCAAACGGCGGCAGCTCCATGGGTTCTGGTTTCTCTGTGTTCTCTCCGTTCTCCACCGGCGTGTTCTCGGCGTTCTCTCCTTCTTTAGGAGGTTTCTCCTCTTTCTTGACTTCATTTTCTGCTCGGTCTTTCCTCTTGACGGTCAGACGAGAGCTGACGGCTCCACTGCTGCTACTCTTTCTGTCAGCCATCTCTGAAACTCAACACACACACCTCAGTATTTATAACAGCACTAGTGTGTGTGTGTGTGTGTGCAGCTGTCGGTCGGTTCTATTAAAAGAGCCTCTGGTTGTAGAGATGACAGTTAACTGAGATCTTACACAGGACGTATATCCCATGCACTGCAAGTCAAATGTTTGGATGCTTCTTGCTCATATAAATTTGTTTTTTTAGTTTAAGCACATAATAAAGGGTAAAACCTCCTCACATACAGTGTGAAAAGCATCCCATGATGCACCTCATCAACTAGAGTTTGGAATCTAGACGCAGAGGCTCAAAAAGAAGAGAGTTTTCATTTGTGTCACGCTTTCATCACAAACTCATTCCCAGAGTTACATTTGTGATATTTAGGAGTTTTCATTAATGCACCATTACTTTTACACATGGATAATAAGTGGCAAGATGGTTTTTTTCAGAATTGTGTGATATAAACGTGCAATTCTGATATAAAAAGTCAGAATTGTTAGATAAAAAGTCACAATTACCTTGTTTTATTTTTTTATTTTGTGGCAGACACAAGCTTCCGTAAAATGTTCCTATATGGCAAAAAAGTAAAAAATAAATAAAAAATAAAATACATTTACAATAATGACCAAAAATATATTCTCAAAAATATGTTGCAAAGTAAATATAAATAAATATATTTTCTACCAATATATTTTAGGCCACATTTGAAGAAAAACTCTTTTTAACATTTAAAAAAAAAAAAAGAATATGTTTTGCATTTTTTATTAACAATATTACAATACATAGAAAAATGTAACATTGATATATCATTCTAAATTTAATTTTTTACTTTAGGCCATTTCATCCGCATTCACATTTATCCTAATAGAGGTTACTGCATGATTTGACTATATTTGATATATTTTGAAATATATTTTGGTATGAAGGCTGAAACTTAATATATTTTATATTTCAAAAATACATATTTCGTTGTGCTTCACTCATATATTCAGCATATTATTAAAATATATTTTGGCCAAAAAAAAAGAAAAGAAAAAGGACAGTTTTTCATAAGTCTTATTTTCGATAAAAATATTTTTGAAACACTTACTTGAGAAGCAACAAAGATATAAGACTTATTTTATTTATAATATCTTGATATGCACAGGTGCGTCTGCGAGAGACCTGGAAAACATCTGCTGTGTACAAACATCTGACAGACGTCTCTAACATGTTGGTTTTACATCATAAACATTGAAGACATCTTCTAAACGTCTGTTCGACATCAGATAGGAAACGTCCTGTAGACGTATCGCAGATGAGTGACGTCACTCACACTCGTGTGGCGTGATGCGCGCGCTTCACCTGATAATCTCCTGTCAGTCATATAGAGTTAAATAAGCCATTCTCCCTCGAGGTGATGAAAAATATTCATAAACTGTGGCTTTGTGTCACTGTACAAACAGACACGCTGGGTTAGTGTTCAAGTTGACTACAGATTAGACTAGCGAGATCACCCGGAATAGCTTCTAAATGTAATTAAGTGCTCAATATGCACGCGGTTTATTATATTCGTCGTATTGCTACACACACACAGACATAAAAATGTATGTTTTTTTTTTTACCAAAATACTAAAATTCCTTTAACATAATATTTACTTGACATTTCAGGGTATTTCCAAAAATTATTATGGTAATAAAAAAATTGATAAAAAGTTAGCACCACCGATACGCTACTTCCTGGTACATTTTTTGTAAGTCTTAATACCTGTCCAAAAGTATGTTTTTTTGTGTGTCCAGCAGTTTGATGTTAGTTGTAGTTCCCGGATGTCTCCGGATGGTGGCAGGAGTTTCCCACTAATAAGACTCAGTGCATCTCTCATTAACTTTATTAACTAACCTATAGAGTCTGGAGTAGTTATTCACTTGACAGAATGAATTCCATGCTGTCACACTGACCTTCCTGCTTTACTAGATGTGGTGAATATATAACTGACCCCAAACAGACTATTGTTTTTCATCACGCCTGGGACTTCCCATTGATTTCATGTAAATGTGAGAACTTTTTTTAATATGAAGTTAGTCATAATGGCTTCAGACTAACTTAGAGCTTTATTCATGAATCATTTGTTTAAATGGAGATTTCGTATGATTTAGTTCTTTACAGCCAAAGGTAGAGCTCATCGTGACGTCAGGAGAGGAATACCTTTACCTTTTAAAGATGCGTTATCTTTCACATTTTAAATATGACCTTAATAACACTGATCTAATGTTGTTTTTCTGTCCCTCCCACGCAGTTGATTGTATCTATTTATTCCCTTATCGCTCTTCTGCAGAACTGAGGCAATGAAACAACTCAAGTCTGAAAACAAAGAGCATCTTTATTTGATCACGTCCACAGCATGTTCTCTGGAAAAACAAGTTATAACAAAGTTATATTAGTCAGGATCATTAGTAAATAATGAGGAGCTCTTCAAATGGACCTTTTCAGAGTATTTCAAGGAATTATTCAAGAGTTCTGCCCTTACAGACAAACACACATGACTGTATTCACACTTTATAAGTGTTCAGTCTACATGATGCGAGGCGGTTAGAGAGGGGCGACAGACGCCTCTGCGCATGGAAAGTCTTACGGTCTTAGGAATCATTTAACTTCATCTAAACCTGTTCAATTGCATTCCAAGACATCTTTCCTACAACATTCATCAGAGCGACGTCGACAAGAAACGGAAAAAGGGCTGCACTTATGAGAGGAGGGAAAATGACTAGAATGACATGGAAACATCTAAATCTGGATCACATGGCTATCTGCTATTTTTAGCACGGTGGGTTAGCAAATAACGTAAAAATAGAAACAGGAAAGCCAATGCACTTATGCATGGTAATTGATGATTACCATTCACATGTAGTGGTGTTTCCCCAGTGGTCCACAAAATGACACGCAAACACACTTTCTGCTGAAATGGATTGCTTTAAACTTGAGGTTGAAGTGCTTACATCACTCGCTGTCATTATAAGCCTCATCCACAACAACAGAATGGTGTTTACCATCACCTACATCTACTACAGAAACACTCAGCCATGTATGAAGACCCAAAACACACACACACACGCACACATAATCTCGTACACACACACACTCTCTCTTTCACACACACAGAGAAACACATTGAAACCTGTTATAGAGTTACACACCTTCATCGACAGAAAATATTATCAGAAATGATTCATCCCTTCAGAAATAGATGAAAGAATGGGTTAATGTGTGTGTGTGTGTGGTCATGGAAATAGTGTGAGTGACATAGTATTTGCTCGCGTTTATCTATGAATGTATGTTAGCTGCCTTGTCATGTTTCAAGTTCATGTTTCAAGGTCTAAAAAAAAGCTATTCTCTGAAAAAAACAAAAGGGGAGAGCGGCCAAGCGAGAGAGAGAGATATTCGCTGGAATTTCCCTCCCAGTAGCTCACCTGGCCACGCCTTCTCATGCATCTCACCTGGCCACGCCCCCTTTCCCCCGTTCTCGCCCTATAAATTCGTGAGGAGCAGGTGCATTAACAAACCTTCTGAGACTCTGAACAGTGAACCTCAAACCGCTAAAGACAAAGCCTTACTGACTGGATTATTACTTAACCAACACTTAAAGTGATTTTATCTGGAAACCAAGCTGCCTTTGTCCACCAAAACTGGTAAATAATTTTCCTTTTAAATCATTCATTTCCAAGCTAGTTTCCTTAAAAAAATTTAATATTTCTGATTTGCGGTTTTAGATGGAAGTTAAAAATATTTGTTCCTTATCTTGCAGAATTCTCATGGCGTCCAGCGAACTTAGTCTAATTCTCAACAACGCCAATGCCAACCTGTACCCATCTGAACCGCAGGCCAACTTGTTGAGCATGACAGCGCCGATGGGCAGACCACCACATCTCTCAGAGATGACCTTCAGCAGTAACAACGACAGCATAATGGGTAAGAGTTCTTCAACATACTGCTTACTTAAGAATAAACGAGCAACAGCTCTAGAAATCTGTATGTTTTTGCATGCTTGAGATAGCTCCCATCACCCCAAACAAAGCGACCAGACACGTCGATAATCTCTCATCCCTGAAGTCTGACCTCGGTTTCTGACTCTTAAAATCATTAACCGAGGCAATGTTTACTTTGGCCTGTAGTAGACACG
The DNA here is from genome assembly GCF_023724105.1 of Carassius gibelio. Lineage (NCBI taxonomy): Eukaryota > Metazoa > Chordata > Actinopteri > Cypriniformes > Cyprinidae > Carassius > Carassius gibelio. The sequence continues at coordinate 930,797 of NC_068392.1, forward strand.
CAGGAATGTTTTCTTTATGGTCTTTCATGCAATGCAGTCATTGTTGACACTAAAGGGTGTCAACACAACAGATAGTTAAACACACAACAGTAGCTCAGGCCCTGGAGACAGTCAACCCAAGCGGGTTTTCTTCTATTGTTATGGGCATCTACACCAGGGGCTGGTTTGGGTGATCTCAGGTGTGAATGAGGCTAAACACTGAACCTGTTCTCCAGCAGGCTCCTGGGATCTGGTGGACCCACAGATGTGGACAAGGCAGAATGTTCTGGAGTGGATTGGCTTTCACGTGGAGGAGAGCAGGTTTGATGCCAGGCTGCTGAATATGAACTACTGCGACATGGATGGGATCACACTGTGCACAATGCCAAAAGAATCTTTGATGAACATGTTTGGACCAGTGCTTGGTGAACGGCTTTACCACAATCTGGAGACACTAAAGGCCAGATATGGTGAGCAATATAGACTAAAGAAGCCTTTTGTTTAAATAGTTCAAACTTTGAATGCATTAACACCTTTGATTTGTTTGTGTCTACAGCTACTGACCTGTCTGAGACATGCCTAAGTGAATCCGAATTAGACTTACTAGACAACATACTGCAGAACTCGTTTCCCTACATGCACGGACCGAGCCTCGGCCCACTTCTGGAAACGGTGGTTGTTCAGCCCTCAATCCCATCAGGTGAGAGGCAAATAACACTTTGCAACTTTTCGACACAACTCCAAACCATAGAAAGCAGTATCCAATTAAACATCCTTGAAGTAACATTTGGCATTCTCTTTGCGCAGACAATTCGGAGAACAGCTACAGCTACTTTGATGAGTACACCAACCAGCTGACTCCAGAGAGCGACCACGGCTATGACTCTCTAACTGAGAGCTTCCAGAGTTCCCACACTGGTGAGTGTTACTACTAACTCTACTAATCCATTGAGGTCAAGCCTCCCAAAGTTCTCCTGAAGTCTGAACGCTCTTTTTTTTTGGTATGTCCTCTACAGGTAGCTTCCTGAACCCAAGCTCACCCGAGTCCAACAGCAGCGACTCCGACCCAGAATACTCAGAGATGCATTACTCCACCAGCACTAGTAAGTTCCTCCAATTCTTCTTTTCCAATTCTGCTCCTAAATGGCTACCTACCTGCAGAAGCTAGTTTCAACCCAAGTCAAACACAGCTGAACCAGCTAATCAAGGTCTTTACTTGGCAGTTACAGACAGGTTGAAACCTAACTCTGCAAGGTGGTGGCCCTCAAGGAGCAGGTTTAAATGGAATGATAAAGTAGGGAGTACCCAAATATACCCATCTAACATTTTTCTGTTCTTATCCACAGAGAACTTTGTAAAGCAAGAGTCAGTAGAGACAAAGAAGAGAGGCAGAGGACGACCCCCAAAGCCCAGGGATAATGAGGGATATGAGCACTTCATTCAGTCCAAAAAAAGCAAACATGGTGAGTACACAGAACTCTAGTTTGAAAGAGGTACCTAATGCTCAAGATCAAGTAACGATAATCCATACTAAACTAGAATCTACTGCTCCATTGCAGCTCCAAGAGGAACCCACCTTTGGGAGTTTATCCGGGACATCCTGGTCCATCCGGAGCAGAACCAAGGTCTGATGAAATGGGAGGACCGCAGGGATGGTGTCTTCAAGTTCTTGAAGTCCGAAGCTGTTGCTCAGCTCTGGGGACAGAAGAAGAAGAACAGCAGCATGACGTATGAGAAGCTCAGTAGAGCCATGAGGTAAAAGACAATTCTGGGATCAAGAGTTTTTGTTTTTTTTTGGGGGGGGGGGTGTTTCTGTGGATGCTAGGACAGTGGAATAACCAGAACTCTTGCTCTTTCCTACAGGTATTACTACAAACGAGAGATTCTAGAAAGAGTGGATGGACGGAGACTCGTCTACAAGTTTGGCAAGAACTCCACTGGTTGGAGAATAGAGGAGACTGGATACTGAAGTGGACCTGATGGAAGAGGGTCACTTTCAGTCAAACGTAGAGACTTTGGTCTCCTGCTAATGAGGAACTTTCGGTTGCTCTGAAGATCCTCTCTTTAGAAACACACTCTTTCCAGAGGGAAAAGGTTTCACAGAAACTGTAAGCCAGAGTTTTGGCTAAAGTAGGTTTTATGAACCTGTAAAAGTGGCAATTGTTTGGTTCGAGTGGCACGCGGGCGTGGCCTGGATCAGATAGTATTGCTACATCACTTAAAGACACTATGTAAACACTTGTTCTACACAATGATTGAACTGTGAGAGAATGTAAAGCTTTGTTAATGCTCTCTGGTATTGGGAAATGAAGTTTCGTGTGTAGGTATATTTGTCAAACCATTTGTCAGAGCAGACTAACAGAAGAACATGTCGGTGGTATGAAGTGTCTGTAAAGTTCATATCTGGTGTGCTGATTGATATTTGTTCTACCGTATATACATTTATGTAAAAACTATATATTCTATGTAATACTTTTCAATCGAGGACAAATTGTGGCATTGAAGATTCTGCTCAGTTTTTCTGTGATTTTTTTTCAAGTCACTGGATAATGTGTATGAGGTTTACCTCTCAGATATTATAACTATTATGTATGGCATATATTTGCTATTTTTTGTATACGCCTTTTCTAAAATAAAATTTCTGATTTAAAAGTCGTGCATTTGTGCCTCACCTTCTGAACTATGTTCCACTCAACCTTATTTCAACATTTACTTTATGATTCCTGAATTTGCTCAAGTCTTCTTATCAGAGATCACAGATGTGTTGTTACGTGACTTTCGAGTGAAGTTCAAAACAAATATGCAGCAGAATGCGGGGCGAATGCTATTTCTATGCATCTCAGTTGCATGAAGTGCAAACAGGTTAAAAATGCAGGTCAAGTTTCAATGCAAATCAAGAACTTCACTACAGAATGATTCAGATGATTTTTTACTTTAATTCCAACACGTTTCTTCATCATGTTTGAAGTCTTGCTGGTGTTTTGGTGAATTTTATTTATTTATTTATTTTTTAGATACATGAAGTCAGTTATCCTTGAGTCCACATAATAAATAACATTATTTTTACACATTTAAATGTGATTTCAAATACAATAAGGTATATTTTAAATGTGTATAATGAAAACAGGACTCATTAATTGGCTTTTTCGTGCTGTTGTTTTGTTTCAAGAATATAATTTCGAAACAGCGCATTTGATGTAGTTTGACCATTGCTTGAACTTGATCTAATTTTTCATAGCAGGTTTAGTTTTGCATTTTAGAGCACAAAGCAACAGTTGTTTAGAGGTCCGGCATTCAAATACACACGTTGCATTTGAATTTTGGATCCACATGCAAATAGACGCAGCTGAACAAGACAGAGAACCATCATCTAAATTCAAAGCAGTAAACAGTCTTTGAATTATTTACATTTAATACCTGTGAGAGCTGCAGAAAAGTAGTTTATGAGCTCAAAAACACTTTATTCTAACCTGGAATTAAGGTAATCTGAGATGGTAAATCTGATGGTCTTGAACCAGACTTATTTTACACTAGAAACCAACAAACCATCTCAGATGACTTGATCACCAGTTACTAAATAGAGAAACTTCACTCCTGAATCCTTATAGCATCATTATGATTGGTGTGTTATTATGAGGTCTTAAAAAATAAAAAACAAAAGAATTAATTTGTATATCACATAACCCAATTCAAGTGTGTTTCAGGTGTGCGCTGTTATACTTTCAGTTTTGAACAATACACACCACTATGCGCACGGTAAACATCAGGGTTTTTTTTCAGCTTGACCATGACTCTCATGACTGACATTCTCTCTACACTAATAAAAGCACTTTGTCATGGCTGAAATTACAAACAAAAAAAATATTCAAGTCGAGAAAGTTTTTCTGATAAGCCAAGCCCGAAAGAGAGCAGGAAATGCCATTAAAGTCATCGTTCACTTCGCCCTGCGGCCTCATTCTGCCATTATCCTTGACAGTTGCATTCAGTGCATTACGCTTCGTGACGCATTCATTTAAATACTTTTAAATGCATGCTTCATTCACAGCATTGCTGCAAGCTGCACTAATGCTGCATTAAATGCTAACTTTCTACTGGCAACTTTCTAGTTTGGGTAAAACTATCATGAATTGACCCATAAAGAGAAGCTGCTGAGTGTGACTAAAGTGCATGAAACAGAAAGGAGTTTCTGACAGGGATCAGATAAGAGCTTGTGTGTGTTTACTGTGCTCGCTGCCACTTCTAAAATGCCTGTCGAGTCTTGTTTGTTTGAAACGCCACATTTTTCCACAGTTCTCAGGAAGCTGCGATGGTCATTGTGTGTATGACACATTTATGCCAAATGAAACCCGAGAATACAATAGAAAAATCATAAAATTGTTATTCAGAAGTTTTAATGCACCAAACATTTACTTTTATAGGAGTTAAATACACATACAATAAGTAAAATAATTAACATTTTTGTGATTTTATTGTAAAATGACTGCAAAAATGTGTTATATTTAAAAAAAGTTGTTACATATATAATTTATACAATTATATACAATTACAAATATTAAAATTATGCATAACTAATATACAAATAAAACATTTTATATTTAATAAAAAAAAAATGCTAAGAAAATCAGGATTGTTGGTGTGTCTGGGTGTTTCGTCTGAGTAATACTGATGTCCAGTAAATTAAATGATTCATTAAACAACATAAAATGTTGCAGTCACATAACTAACTAGGTCAGACTGTAAACCAATCAGATCAACAACAAAAACAGCAGCAGTAGAAAAACTGGATTATTATTGAGTCAGACAAGTGCTAGTATCAAAACATATTTTAAGATATGTGAACTACATTTTTCATTTTGCCTTATTTCAAACATGTTTTTCCAAGTTTGGTTTGCTAGTCGTTATGAGGTGTGATCATGAAGCTCCGCCCACATCCTGTCACTCCCATTATGATCTCATCGCACTGATTTGCATAAGTATGCAGGGATTTTCCCGCCTTCTCCCCTTTAACTTCCAAGTAAAATCCATGTAGATCAACAGCTCTCCCACACATTCTCTGTCTCACACACACACCTAGAGAATAAACTCAACAGTGTTATAGTTTGATATAAACCTAAAAGTTCAAGATTGGATCTGTTTTGGTATGTGATGATTTGTTAATCATTTCATTTCCAGTCAATTTTTGGTATTGATGGAGTGAAACGCCTGGCACGCTTGCGTAGAGAGATCAGCGCGGGCCAATTATTTATTACTCATGTAATAGTAGCTTTTGTTCAAGGATAGAAACCCTTTGTTTGGGTTTCAGTAAAAACACATAACACACATGCCTTTACAGTTCAAGAAAATAAAATAGGAGTTACGCAACATCACATGCAGGCTGCGGTTACATGACCTCTTTTAAATGAGCAAATTATGCAATTATATGCAAAATAACCATATTTATTTGACATATGTGTATACAAACCCGATCCCAAAGAAGTTGGGACACTGTACAAATTGTGAATAAAAACAGAATGCAATGATGTTGAAGTTTCAAATTTAAATATTTTAGTCAGCATACAACATAGATGATATATCAAATGTTTAAACTAAGAAAATGTATAATTTTAAGGGGAAAATAAGTTGATTTAAAATTTCATGGCATCAACACATCTCAAAAAAGTTGGGACAAGGCCATGTTTCCCACTGTGTGGCATCCCCTCTTCTTGTTATAACAGTCTGCAAACATCTGGGGACTGAGGAGACAAGCTGCTCAAGTTTAGGAAGAGGAATGTTTTCCCATTCTTGTCTAATACAAGCTTAGGTCTTCTTTATCACATCTTCCTCTTTATGATGCACCAAATGTTTTCTATGGGTGAAAGATCTGGACTGCAGGGTGGTCATTTCAGTGCCCGGATCCTTCTTCTACGCAGCCATGATGTTGTTATTGATGCAGTTTGTGGTCTGGGATTGTCATGATGGAAAATACAAGGTCTTCCCTGAAAGAGACGACATCTGGATGGGAGCATATGTTGTTCTAGAACTTGGATATATCTTTCAGCATTAGTGCCTTTCCAGATGTGTGAGCTGCTCATGCCACACACACTCATGAAACCCCATACCATCAGAGATACAGGCTTCTGAACTGAGCGCTGATAACAACTTGGGTTGTCCTTGTCCTCTTTAGTCAGGATGACATGGCGTCCCATTTTTCCAAAAAGAACTTCAAATTTTGATTCGTCTGACCACAGAACAGTTTTCCACTTTGCCACAGTTCATTTTAAATGAGCCTTGGCCCAGAGAAAACGCCTGCGCTTCTGGATCATGTTTAGATATGGCTTCTTTTTTGACCTATAGAGTTTTAGTCAGCAACGGTGAATAGCACGGTGGATTGTGTTCACCAACAATGTTTTCTGGAAGTATTCCTGAGCCCATGTTGTGATTTCCATTACAGTATCATTCCTGTATGTGATGCAGTGCTGTCTAAGAGCTGAAGATCACTGCATCCAGTATGGTTTTCCGGACTTGACCCTTACACACAGAGATTGTTCCAGATTCTCTGAATCTTTGGATGGTATTATGAACTGTACATGATGATAACTTCAAACTCTTTGCAGTTTTTCTCTGAGAAACTCCTTTCTGATATTGCTGCAGTATTTTTCACCGCAGCATTGGGGGAATTGGTGATCCTCTGCCCATCTTGACTTCTGAGAGACACTGAGACTCTTTTTATACCCAATCATGTTCCCAATTGACCTAATAAGTTACAAATTGATCCTCCAGCTGTTCCTTATACATTTAACTTTTCCGGCCTCTTATTGCTACCTGTCCCAACTTTTTTGTAATGTGTAGCTCTCATGAAATCCAAAATGAGCCAATATTTGGCATGACATTTCAAAATGTCTCACTTTCAACATTTGATATGTTATCTGTATTCTATTGTGAATAAAATACAAGTTTATGAGATTTGTAAATTATTCCATTCCTTTTTTACTCTGTACAGTGTCCCAACTTTTTTGGAATCAGGTTTGTATAATCACGAAATACATATGTGTGTGTGCATCAATTTATCTAAAGTTATGATATACGTGTCACATTTTGTTTTAGCTTAGCAAGGTTTAGCTGGTTAGCACGGGTTAGTTAGTCTCTGCTGGTAACTGCGTCTTTCTCCATTGATGTCTGTTCAAACATAAACCTGTCCGCAGGCGACATTTATTTCACTATATTATGAAAGGTGACGTCTGTTTCTAATAAAAACACCTTGAATAGAGTCATATGGAGTTTATGGGATGTGTTAAACATTTGCATTTTGGTCCCACAGAAGAAAGGTCATGGAAAGACATGAGGATCATTGATGACCATTTTCTGTCACTTTAATAACAGGTATAATATATTTAATTAAACATTATAATATATAAAATACAATTCTTTGCAATGAACATTTTCAGTCGAACGGAAATCACATTATTAGTTCATCTGCTGTCTATTGATTATAGAAAGGATCATAATGACTAACTATTGATCTGAAGGATGCTGGTAAATGAGTGGACGTCATGAAATCCTGATAAAGACTCGCTTCTGTTCGTTGAGCTCATAAACCGACGCTTTATGATGTCAGATATGATGTCATAAAGGTCAAAGCAGCATGTTTAACTGGAAATGACACACACACACACAACACTGCAGTGTTCAACATTAGGAAATGTTTAGGTTGATATAATGACTTTACTCCAGGAATATACTCTTGAAATGTTGGGAATAAATTCGATTTTTACAATATTTTACTCTTCTGCTGACCAATGCTGCATTTATTTGATCAAAAACACATTGATGATTTACTGCTCAAGAAGCATTTCTGATTATTATCAATGTTGAACACAGTTATGTTTGTGTGGAAACTGCGATGCATTTTATTTTTCATGATTCACAGACGAATAGAGAATTCAAAAGAACAGCATTTATTTGAGATAGAAATATTTTGAATTGTTATGCATGTCTCTATTTAATCAAGGAGACATTAAATCAATCAGAAGTGTCAGTAAAGTATTAATTTGTCTGTGTGTGTAGTGATGAATGTCTGTAATGTGGTTCTGTGGACTGGTTGGTCTGGTCTGTCTGATGTCTTCATCACTCAAACCGCTCTGAGCGTCTCTCTGTGACGGTTATCAGACTCCTCCATTCATCTGCTGAGACTCCAGCTTTACTGAACTGAGCAACGCTTCAGGAATGACAGCGACACACACACACACACGCATACAGGTGAATGCCCTCTTCAAACACAGCTCTTGTTGTTGATCAGTTCAGATGTTTAGTTAGAATCAGACGTCTAATAAAATGATTTAGCGCACAAACAGGCCGAGCCCTCACTTCCTCACGTGTGCGTTAGTAAACATTCATCAGCGATATCAAGCGTTTATGGCTCTAATGTTGTTCTGCATGATCGAAGTCACTGACCTGCTGAGATGAATCTGATCAACACACATTTACACACGCTCGAAAAACACTCAAAGATCAACATCACAGCGCCACATTATATTCTTATATTCTCCTCAAGATCAGCCTGAACTGCAGAGTAATACACTTAAGCAGGGGAGGATTACAGTAAAAATTACAGTAAAAATCAGTTTACAAAAACACAAACATTACATTCAGAAGCTTGTATGTACTGCACAGTAATCTGTGAAAGTTTTAATCTATCCATCTATCGGAGGACGATTCTGAGAACATCCTCAGAAATACAGTAAAATTTAATCTATCGTAAAAAACAAAAGTTGCCTTCATTCAAAAACAAAAAAATAATAGCGCTTTTTAAAAGTTACATAAATGTTTGGACGAAGCTCTCTCAAAGTAATGTTCACTGAATTTAATTAATATTTGATATACATCGTAATAAGCATTTTTAGTAAAAATAACGTTTAATCACGACACGAAAACTAGACGTTTCGACATTCTTACGATATTACAAATAAATGTCCAAATACGGTTATATTTTGGGTGAAAATAAAGTTAGAGCTTTAAATAATGTTAATATCTCGACAAGAAAACACTATCGATTTAGAAAAATATCAAAAACGTCATTTCCACGATGTTTGTATGAGCTAAAGTTGTTAGCTGGGTATTAGCCATCAAAGCTCACATACTGAACACTTAGCATTATGCTAACGTTTTGTAGTTTTTTTAATGTGTGAAGGAGTCAGCGTGAGATCAAAACAAAGGTTAGCAGCGGTGTGTGTTAGTGTGTGTGTGGGTCACACAGTCGTTAAGTAATTAAGGTCAGCGCTCTTCCAGTAATCATTGGAGTGTGTCAACAAGTGCTTTAATTGCTTACTGACGCGTCTCACTGACTGGAAGTCATCAGGGCTTGTTTATCATCCGACAAACACACGTCACATGCTAGCGATCGCCAATTAGCAACTCACTCTTTTGTGAGATTCAGACTACATTCATCTGGGGTCAGAGGTCATGTGTTTGGGTTTAATATAAAGTCATTAAAGTCTGTGGAAGTGAAGGGTAAACAGGGGTGCAGCCGCGGCTTCACGTTAAAAACAGTTTATCAGTCAGATAAATCAAATGATGCACGTGAGCGCTCGGTAAACACGCCGCAGCAGGGCATGCTGGGTAACCGATGAGAGACTGGCACACTGATGTTGTTTTGAATCAAGCTGTTGTTACTGTAAGATATCAGTGTTGGTGGATTACTCTTCCCATGATGCTCCAGGATGAACCGTTGTGCATACTGCTAGAATACAAACATACAAGCGCTAAAATACAAACCTAAGAGTTTTAGTAGCATTGATTAAGTTATTATAGTTATAAATATTTTGAATTTAATATACTTTTATATATGTACATTTTTAGCTAGTTTATTGTTTTTTTAAATTAGTTTAGATTTAAAAAAATAATTGTAGCTTTAGTAATTTCTTCCTCATTATTAATACTTTTTAAAATCATTACAGTTTTTAATAATATTTTTAATTATTTTACATTTTCATTTAAATTTTGTAGTTATTTTACTCAGTATTTTTAAACTATAATAAGTTTTAAATTTATTTTTCATTAATATTTTGATATATATATATATATATATATATATATATATATATATATATATATATATATATATATTTATATTTTTTTAACTAATTTATCAGTCATTACTAGCTATTACTAACTAGTTCATTATTATTTCTTAGTTAATTATTTAAATTTGAATGCATTATCAATATTGAGTATTTTTGTCAGTTCTATTACTTTTTTATGACTAGTATAAATTGTATTAATGTTATGAATTACTTATTTTTTATATTATCCACCATCATTTTAGTTACAGTTTAATAATTAAGTTTTTTTTTCACTTTTAATCTTAAAGGTTTTGTTTTCATTTTTGCGTTGACCTGTTTTCACTTAAATTGTATCAATATTGTTTAGTACAATGCAAAAAAAAAAATTATTCTATATTTTTTTTTACATTTTATTTTTTCATTGTGTTAGTTTATTAAGTTCAACTAAATGAAAATGAGAACTATTAATATATCATTAGTGAAAATAGTTATTACTATGTTTTTATGGTTTAAGGCTTAAAAGTCAAAATGATGTAACTTTTGGGTTTGCAAACTTAACCTCATCTGTTTAGTGCAAGGAGTTGTGGGTAAAAAACACGAACAGATGCACACAACTCCTGCAGAAATTACACAGGCCTTGCTAAATCTGACAAATAATGCCTGTCTGAATCTAGTACACTATGGAGTAAAGATGGCATTTAATCATTGTCTAGAGTGGATCTGAGGCTTTAACCTCTGAACCAGAATGAGAGCGAGCGCTGACATCAGGCGCGGCCAATCAGAGCGCAGGCTCCGCCCACAGGGCGTGGTTTACGGGCAGCGCTCACACACTTTCCAGTAAGAGACGTGACCCACAGCGATGCTGGAGCGCCGCCAAACACACCTGTTCGACAGGTACACGAGTGTGTGTGAGGATACACACCAGCTCACATTTCATTCACATCATGAGGCTACGGTTTTAATTAAATATAATTACAGCAGAAAACCTGAAGAACCGATTACATCTGCGCAAGTGTGTGATGCAATGCATAAAGCAAAATATAAAATAGACAAAAAAAAAACAAATAAATTATATATATATATATATAAAATAAAACCATAAAAAACAATGTTTTAATAAATCACACAACCAGAGCAGACTGCATGACCATGTATCCCACAATGCAATGCAATTTAATAAAAAAAGTAAAAAAAAAAATATATTTTTTACTAGTAATGAAACCGAAAAGGATAACGTTAAAACTACATATTTTTTTGCCAAAATGTGTAGCACACAACCAGAGCAGATGGCATTAATATATCCCACAATGCAATGCAATTTATATAAAATAAACACATTAAAAATTACATTTCTCTCCTTTAAACAATGTGCATATTTATGAAACAATGTAAATATAGTATATTTTACGCATTATATTTTATAAATAACATGCATTTTGTTATGCAAATTATTTTAATAAAAAAAAACAAAAATGCATGCAAAAATTGTGTGCAACAATAATTTATGAACAGTAAATTATTGTATACAGCATTTGTTATAAGTTGTAGATTTGCAAAAAAAAAAAAAAACTAAGATTATTTAGCCTAATAGATGATTTTTTTTTTGCCTAATTACACTTACAGCTTACATGCTACTTATATTTCACACTAAATTGCACCTAAAATAATTTCTGTATAAAAAATATTACACACCTTTATGTGTCTGCAACGTATTCGATGAAAGTTATTATTGAAATTATTCTTTTTTTTTTTAAAACACTAGGAGAATAATCGAAGGAAATCACGCAGTTCTTAAATGTGTGTGTTTTTGACAGAAAGACTGAAGAAAACATGTCCGAGAAATGTTTCTGTAACCTTTAAATAACGTCATAATCAACGTCTTCTGCTTGTGTTGCAGTGGCCCTACAGTCTGCAGTGTGTAATAAACAGCTGTTTTACTCGGCTCTGCTCGGGTCAGATTCAGCGCAGGCCTGTCGTATCCTGGCTTCATGAATCCACTAAAGACACACGAGACGTTAGTGAAGAGACATGATGAACACACACATGTTCTGCATGTTCAACTGAAACGCTGTTTATTTCCCAAACCAGTTCTGGTGTAAATATGTGGTTTTTGACTTGTTGACACACTTCGAGTTCACGTTCAAGAGCTGATCTGGATGAGCAGAAACCAAGTGGCACAGACTGGTTTAACTGGAGTCCAGCAGTCACGGACCAAATCTCACCAATCTCACAAATGTGTTTGCTGGGAAACCAACAAATGAAATCTGAGAGATATGATTTATTAGGACTGAGTCATTGTGACTACACTCGCGGCTCACGGCTTTAACTTGGGGTTTTTGTTATTAAAAATAACTAAGCAAACTCATCTCAGGTGACTAAAAGTAACAAGTTTTATGCAATGCATTACTTTTTATAAAAAGTAACCAAGTACCACAATCAGTTACTTTATGGAGTATCGCGATATTGTAATGCATTCGTTTTCTTTCCTCAACACTGGTGGAGACCATGCAAAATAATTGAGCAAATGCATATGAAATGAGTGTAGAGATATGAATGTGATTTGACTATCAGGTGTATGACGGACTGAGGGTTGCTCAGGTGAGCTCAGGTGCTGATCTGACCTGATCTCATGTACAGAAACCGTGGAACCGGTGCGTCCGGTCGAGCCGGTTACTGAACACAAGAGAGAAAGTGCTGGGTTTGACAATAGCACTGGAGTCTGACAAACACTTTAATCACACACAGCTCTCGGGTCTCAGGGTTATCATGTTCTGGTGCATCAGAAACGGCGCGACACTTCAGTGTCTGCAGAAAGAAGCCAAGTGAGAAAACCTTTCAAGATCAAGCCACATCATCTGAAGAAACTCAGCTCAGAGCTCACACACAGCAGATGATCTCAGGGTTTCTGGTGCATTACTGCCCCCGTGTGGACAAACTACACCTTACCACATATACATGTGTGTGTAAATATAAAGTAGCTTTTTTAAATCAAGGTTTAGTTTGTTAGCAGTTTTACTATGTGCTTCTATTAATTTGATTAGTATTCTTTTTTTTTTTTTTTTTTTTTTTTTGTAAATTGTAGTACCTCAACTTCAATAGAATCGAAATAAAGGGTTAATTAGTCATCCCTGAATGAATTGCTTCTGTAGTCGTTTTGCAAACATTACGGGAACGTCCCTTTTAAACATTCTGAAAACAACGAAACCTAAAATTGGTTCAGAAAATAAAAAAAAGGTTTCATGAATGACACATAAATGTGTTTTTAGAACGATCACAACGCGATTAAAGACCAGATAACTTTGAACAAACGTTCTATTAACATTGAGACAATGCTTTTTTCGTTCAGCTAAGTTCTATTTAGCTTTATGTTTATTTCAGTTTCAGTAAATTTACTTAAATGTAATCGAAATAATACAATATTAGATTAAATGTTTTAAACCTCATTCATTCCTGCATTCAAATTTTTTTGTCCTTCAGGTTTTGTCATTTAATATTGTTCTTCAAAAAGCTTTGTAATAGTTTAGGTTAACAATAGCAACACTGATCTGCTTTCGTGTTTTCGGTGCTGATTGTGAAAGTGTGTCAGAATTACCAGAGTAAAAATAGCCCTTTATCGTCACACTGGTCAGAATATTTCACAAACACAGCTGATGAAGATGGAGACGTCATTCTCAGCTGCACACAATAGTGAACACAGACGGGAATTTTCTGTCTAATTATCTGAAAGTTTATCAGTGCCTTTGTGTCGTAATCTCATTGTGTCCAAAGAGAGAGAGTGAAGAAATCCTGAGGTCACGACACACCTTCACTCGGTTCTCGATATTAATACTTTTATTCATCAAAGACAATGAATCAATCAGAAATGACAGTAAACACATTTATAATGTTACAAAAGATTTTCAAAGGATTTCTGTTTCAAATAAATCCTTCTCTTTTGAACTTTCTACCCTTACGAAAAATAACCATGGTTTTATTATAGTAAAACTGTAGTAACCCATGTTTTTTTTGGCGTATTGACTGCCATTTGTAAAACCACAGATTTACTACAAATACCATGGTTAAACTATGGTTAATATAGCAAAACCATGGTTAATTTGTGGTTACCATGGTTTAACTACAGTAACCATGGTTTTTTGGTTTTATTTGTAGTAAAACCATGGTTAATTTTCGTAAGGGTATTCATCTGTGAATCCTGAAAAATAAAATGCATCAGTTTCCACAGAAATATAAACTGTGTTCAGCACTGATAATAATCAGAAATGTTTCTTGAGCAGTAAATCATCATATTATTCTGATTTCTGAAGATCATGTGACACTGAAGACTGGAGGAATGATGCTGAAAATACAGCGGAGCATCACAGAAATACATTACACTTTAACACAGATTCACACAGAAAACAGATGATTTACATCAGAATAATATTACACTGTTTTTACTGTATTAAATAAATACAGAAGAAACATTAAAAAAAATTACAATATTTCACCAACCCCAATTTTTTTTAATGATTAACTTCACATTTCAGCCTTTATTAATTTTTTAAGAAGATTGACAAAATTATTGTATTAATTTAAACAATCAATCTATTATTATAGCCTATCAATTAGGATAAATAATATATATTATATGGTTTTAATTGGTAATTTTCTTAGAAAAAAAGGATTAATTGGGCTTCTATATAGAACCATAGGGTTCTTTACTCAACTCCAAATATCCTTTTATGCTAAAAAGGTTATATAATGACAAGAAAGAACCCTTTTGGCACAAATGTTCTTTAGGCTATTATTCATTCATATATTACATTATTCTGCAACATTTTGTATTTGTGATTAAATTATTGTTTGTAGTAACTTAATATCACATTTAAATCATGCTGATTTTTGGAAAAGAAACTGAAATGGCACTCTTCGTGTGATATTGATTATTTACATAAAATGACATACATTTTCTAACCCCCATATCTTGAATTTTCTGATCATTCACATGCATTCATAAATACATTTAAATACACAGAATAATGCAGTGAAAGAACGCACTCAAACTGCACACGCGCACTAGTATGACTTCATCATGTAACTTGCGTGCACTTTTTAAAATGATTCGCGATCCCGCTCCGAACTCGCAAACGGACTCAAATGATAAAATGATCAAATAACTGTAGTTTACAAATCCATGGGAACGGATTGCGAAAGTGTGCGCGCAGATTATGAATTCGTGGGTACAGATTCAAAATCTGAGCGCACCGAAATTCGTGGGCTAGGATAAGACATTCGAACCAGAAAGACACAGCTTACATTTGACTAAAAGGTTTTTGTCTTTATGCTCAACTAAAGTGAAATAATGAGCATATTTCCACTTTGAGAAACTCGTGTTGCTCTCGCCTTGACTCGCGATGACTGCAGCACTTGAATAAACGGAGACACGCCCACAGTGCGTCTTCGTGTTTACCGTGGTCGTGGGTGTATCTCTCTATTAGTTTTATTGGATCTTAGTGCTGCGTTTGACACAATTGACCACAACATTCTTTTGCATAGACTTGAACACTTTGTTGGCATCAGTGGAAGTGCATTAGCATGGTTTAAATCGTACTTATATGACCGCCATCAGTTCGTAGCAGTGAATGAAGATGTATCATATCGATCACAAGTGCAGTATGGAGTACCTCAAGGCTCAGTACTAGGGCCGCTACTCTTCACACTTTATATGTTACCCTTGGGAGATATCATCAGGAAACATGGTGTTAGCTTTCACTGTTATGCTGATTGATACACAGCTCTATATTTCCTCGCAGTCCGGTGAAACACACCAATTTGAAAAACTAATGGAATGCATAGTCGATATAAAAAATTGGATGACGAGTAATTTCTTACTGCTAAATTCAGAAAAAACAGAGGTGTTAATCATAGGACCTAAAAACTCTACTTGTAATAACCTAGAACACTGTCTAAGACTTGATGGTTGCTCTGTCAATTCTTCGTCATCAGTTAGGAACCTAGGTGTGATACTTGATCGCAATCTTTTTGTAAAACTGCATTTTTCCATCTCAAAAATATATCTAAATTACGGCCTATGCTCTCAATGTCAAATGCAGAAATGTTAATCCATGCATTTATGACTTCAAGGTTAGATTATTGTAATGCTTTATTGGGTGGTTGTTCTGCACGCTTGGTAAACAAACTACAGCTAGTCCAAAATGCAGCAGCTAGAGTTCTTACTAGAACCAGGAAGTATGACCATATTAGCCCGGTCCTGTCCACACTGCACTGGCTCCCTATCAAACATCGTATAGATTTTAAAATATTGCTTATTACTTATAAAGCTCTGAATGGTTTAGCACCTCAGTATTTGAATGAGCTCCTTTTACATTATACTCCTCTACGTCCGCTACGTTCTCAAAACTCAGGCAATTTGATAATACCTAGAATATCAAAATCAACTGCGGGCGGCAGATCCTTTTCCTATTTGGCGCCTAAACTCTGGAATAACCTACCTAACATTGTTCGGGAGGCAGACACACTCTTGCAGTTTAAATCTAGATTAAAGACCCATCTCTTTAACCTGGCATACACATAACATACTAATATGCTTTTAATATCCAAATCCGTTAAAGGTTTTTTAGGCTGCATTAATTAGGTAAACCGGAACCGGAAACACTTCACATAACACCGTACTTTCTACATCATTAGAAGAATGGCATCTACGCTAATATTTGTCTGTTTCTCTCTTGTTCCGAGGTCCCCGTGGCCACCAGATCCAGTCTGTGTCCAGATCAGAGGGTCACTGCAGTCACCCGGATCCAGTACGTATCCAGACCAGATGGTGGATCAGCACCTAGAAAGGACCTCTACCTCCCTGAAAGACAGCGGAGACCAGGACAACTAGAGCCCAGATACAGATCCCCTGTAAAGACCTTGTCTCAGAGGAGCACCAGGACAAGACCACAGGAAACAGATGATTCTTCTGCACAATCTGACTTTGCTGCAGTCTGGAATTGAACTATTGGTTTCGTCTGGTCAGAGGAGAACTGACCCCCAACTGAGCCTGGTTTCTCCCAAGGTTTTTTTCTCCATTCTGTCACCGATGGAGTTTCGGTTCCTTGCCGCTGTCGCCTCTGGCTTGCTTAGTTGGGGTCACTTCATCTACAGCGATATCATTGACTTGATTGCAAATAAAAACAGACACTATTTCAACTGAACAGAGATGACATCACTGAATTCAATGATGAACTGCCTTTAACTATCATTTTGCATTATTGACACACTGTTTTCCAAATGAATGTTGTTCAGTGCTTTGACGCAATGTATTTTGTTTAAAGCGCTATATAAATAAAGGTGATTATATAGGTCACACAATCACTATTCAATTCATACATTAATCTAAGTTCTTGTTAAAGAGACTCAAGGAGGAATAATAAGGTTGAAATCTATAAAGTTGACTCTACAAAAAGGCTATGTGAGTACATATTTAAAAGCTTCTTTTCTAAAGATCTCTATTGATTCATGCTGAAACTATTTGTTTTATGCGTTTCCATCTTTTTTGATACTGTCTTTACACAATTGACTATTGACACAAAAGGCCTGCTAAGTTTTTTTTTTTTCTTGTAAGCACATTTATTATGTTTTTGCAATGTCAAGAACAGTTGTTCAAAGATGAAAACGGTCACCTACCCCGAGTCCTCCATCATTAACTACACATCTGCTTTCTTCCTCCCCTTTAGGTGGCGCAAGACTTCGACCTGTTGTTTGGAGCCGAGACTTCTTCACAACTCCTTGAGAAATGGGATTTCCTGAAGACCAAAGTAATAGAGCAAGCCAAGGACATCAGCAAGAATAAAATAATGATAATAATCCAGAAAGAATTTCATTATCGATTAGTTGGGTCTGTGACATCACTGTGTCACACAGTTACAGTCAGTGATGTCACGTCACGATGATGTAAAACACATTTCTGTTCATAAAACGCATCTGAAAAACAGAGCAGAGGTCGCAGAGATAGCTGCTGCAGGAAAATTGCACAATATGAACTCGCGAACTGACTCAAATGATTCGCGATCCCGCTATGAACTCGCGAAATGACTCAAATGATTCGCGATCCCGCTATGAACTCCCGAACCGACTCAAATGATTCGCAATCCCGCTATGAACTCGCGAAATGACTCAAATGATTCGCGATCCCGCTATGAACTCGCGAAATGACTCATATGATTCGCGATCCCGCTATGAACTCGCGAACTGACTCAAATGATTCGCGATCCCGCTATGAACTCGCGAACTGACTCAAATGATTCGCGATCCCGCTATGAACTCGCGAACTGACTCAAATGATTCGCGATCCCGCTATGAACTCGCGAACTGACTCAAATGATTCGCGATCCCGCTATGAACTCGCGAACTGAGTCAAATATGATTCGCGATCCCGCTATGAACTCCGGTACCGACTCAAATGATTCGCGAATCGCGATTGTCGTGTTTCTGTGAGTGAGGCGGAGCTCAGCTGCTGCTCGTTATAACTGACCACTCAGTCGGTCCCGAATTATTTAATATTTGCCTGTTAATTTTTTCTTTTTCTATTTTGAGCGAATTTGAGTCTTGACATGTCAAAGGAGAACAAAAGCTGTGAACACAAGAAGGGTCAGATGTGTTCTGCGAGGTCCTGCAAACATACTGGCAAAATGAGGTAAGAAAATCGCTATCTTTATTATCTTTTGAAAATAGTAAAGTATAACCAGAGTTTACAAATGGGTAGCATAAAGGACATGTAACCTGTAGAAGATAAATGGTGTCAGACCCTCTCTAGTGGTTACGCAGGTGAATCACTAAATTAAATAAATATTACAAATAAATATATACAACAATAAATATTCTTATTAGAATAAAACTGCCTCATTTTTTAACGGTAGAGCTGTAGCTGAATAGTTTGGCCTACTACGCTGCTGAAATTTAATGTTGGTCATTATGGTGGAACTTAATATTTAATAACAAATATTTTCTGAAGTGGTATTTGGTATAGAAAGTTTGAGAACCAATGGTTTAAAGAAATGGTATAAAATGAAATCCTGCTTTTTAAGAACTTTTCAGTAAACCATTTCTTCTTTCCCCTTGTAGAGTCATCGAGGATCCAGTTTATTCTTGAAACATTGGTAAGAAATTGTTCATCTGCTACATTGCACTGTCACTTCTGCTAGAGATGCTTTGACCTTTTGTGATAGGTTTTGATTGTACTTCGTTTAATAAAAATGTACTTCATTTGATTTGACTTGTTTTTCTACACTGTAATGTTAGTGTTCTGATTAAAACAGTGTAACTGGGGGCTCTGAAAACACTGCTTATGAATAATTTGTGAATTGTAAACTTTCATCTGAATACATTTAATAAATGTTTAATGAATAGTGTTGTCCACTTTGTTTCCAACTCCACTGTTACTGAACTGTAAAGTGAAAATATTGTGTGATTTATTTTGCATTCAGTTTTCAGTTAAATATATTTGACAATATCAAAGTTATTGTGAAACGTTGTGAACATGCCTAAACTCACTGGTTAAATCTTATGTGTCCTCCAGAAGTTTGCGCTCTGCAAGTGAACGACTCCTTGTGGTGCCATCCCAAAGAAGTTCACAATCACTCTCACGGATCTTTTCCTGGACTGTGTCCAGCTGCTGGAATGACCTCCCAATCTCTTTACTCATTTTCAAGAAACATCTAAAGACTCATCTTTTTCACCAGCACTTAACCAGCTAATACTAGCACTTTTCCTACTTTTCTTGCCTTTCATATAAAAAAAAAAACAAAAACAAAAAAAACTGTCTATGTGTTCTGTACTCGACTAACTTAGACTTGTCATGGCACTTCCCATACGGAAAGGTCATATATTCACATAGATGTGAAGCACTGTTAAATATATTGAAATATATTTTGAAAATACATAGACTGCATGTGTGTGTTTACATAGACTATTTGTGAAATTATATTCATGCCTCAAATAACTTTGAATCAATGTGTTTTTGTAGTGCAGCAATGCGTTTAGTTTCTACACTGTTTACCATTTTTAAAGCTATTATATTAAATAGATCCTATGTTCTAATTCAGTTTAGGTCTACTATCAACTTAAACAATATGTTATCAAGTGTCTGGACAAGTTTATATGTAAACGCTGTGTAATGTGTTTGATCCGCGCGCGTTGAACATTCGAGGCGCATTTAAACTGGAGTGGAGGGAGTTACCATGGAAACGGGGCAGCAGCTCAACTGACAAGTAGCAAACTTCCTCCTCTCTAACGGTTGTTTTTACTTCTTTCAGGTAAGTTTAGTCCCTAACATTACACAAATAATACATACAACCTTTACTGACACTTTCTTACATGTAATTGACACGCTACTGTTGAATATTTACTTTACAGAAATGGTTCAGTGTCATTGGGAATAAGTCCATTAGCATCACAACCGTGAGCTAACAGAGGCTAACTATAAGAGGTAAGCTAGCTATAGATTTGAACTCTTCTTTATGAGAGTTTGGGATTTTAATCACATTATGTGTAGAGGAGTGTTTTTAATAGCCTTGTAAACGTTTTGTTGGCAATTTGTTAATGGTTGAATTAAAAAAGCAAATTAATTTAACCTAAAAGTATGCACTGTGCTGTTAATTAAGGTTGCCAACTGTTCCATATTACATGGAATCATCCTGTATTTAAGGCATCAAAGAAGCATTATGAAAGCTATACAGGCCGCAGTTTGTCCCGTATTTAAAGGGATAGTTCACCCAAAAATCTAAATGATGTCATTAATAACTCACCCTTCATATCATTCCAAACCAGTAAGACCTCCGTTTATCTTCTGAACACAGTTTAAAATATTTTAGATTTAGTCCGAGAGCTCTCAGTCCCTCCATTGAAGCTGTGTGTACGGTCTACTGTCCATGTCCAGAAAGGTAAGAAACACATCATCAAAGTAGTCCATGTGACATCAGAGGGTCAGTTAGAATTTGTTGAAGCATCGAAAATACATTTTGGTCCAAAAATAGCAAAAACTACGACTTTATTCCGCATTGTCTTCTCTTCCGAGTCTGTTGTGAGAGAGTTCAAAACAAAGCAAATGCTCCGTAATAGATCTAAGCTAACATGAATAGTGCTAGGTCACATAATCCAAATTAACCCAGACAAATTGCTCTATACATTCAATGAAACCAAAATAACATAGATTTTATCTGTTTAAGCTTTAACAACTGATACACCAAAAAAAGGGAGGGGGCGGGCAAAATATATATGTGTATATCCATATACCTACGCATAGCCATAAACAACTGTAGATAACCCAGGGCCAGTATTACAGAACAAATGACCTAATATTATCTACCTGCAATCATTAGACTGATCCTGGACTCACACTGACCACTCTACTTACAGATCTTTTTAACAAAGTCACTGGCCAAAGAGGGATCTTCAAAACACCACAAAGTGCCATCCGGCATAGTGATTTTAAGTGTGGCAGGGTATAGAAGACCAAACTTGACCTCCAGAAAGGAGCGCAGACTCCATTTTACTGTAGAAAAGGCAGAACGCTTCTTGGCGACAGAGGATGTGAAGTCTGGGAACACAGAGATCCGTTTGTCCTTGTAAAGGAGTGGGGAAGACTCGCCTGCTCGTCGTAGAATAGTGTTACGAACAAACAAAAATGCAACCCGAATGATAAACGCTCAAGGTTGGGATCCGGTCGCTGGTTTGTTCCGCAGAGAGCGCTGAAAACGATCAAGTAACGGTTTTTCTTCCAGTCCTAGTAGATCCTGTAGCAAAACTGCAATAAAATCCTTCTATTCCCTCCGGTACACCAGCCACACGAATATTATTTCATCGAGATCTACTTTCCAAGTCTTCGCACTTATCATCCAGACGAATCACCTGAGCGGATAACATGGTGACGGTAGCCTCGAGTTCAGTTATACGGGAGCTATAGTCGTTAGCGGCCTGCTCAAGATCCCGAACTGCCGCTTCATGAGAGTCTACTAATCACTGAAGTGGTTCAATTGAGGCTTTCAATTCTCCTCTAACAGACGAGATCTCGGAGTGCAATCCAACAGCAACCCATTTTAGATAAAAGATCGTTCTTAAGCATGTCCATCATGGCTTGTATCCTAGCATCCAGAGTGCTAGCCGCGCTGCTCTCCTGTTCCGGTGTTTCAGAATCAGGCAGAGGCGCTGTTTTACGCCCTAGGTTGAAATAATTAGTTTAAACTGTCTTCTTACTACAGTAAAAGCAATCGCAAAAAGTTATATTGAAAAAGGTACAACAAAATTAATATAAAAGTAAATTTGCCTCGGAGCTAGTGGAGGACACGTCTACTCTTCACCATACGCCATAGCGCCTCCCAAAATCCCATACAGACATTCTAGCTAATAGATTTAGTTTAGAATAGCTGACCTTTACTTCGATATTTAAGGTTTATACTCAACATTTTACTAGTGTATGTGTACAGTACTCTTTCAATGTAGTCTGTGACATGTTATTGTAAATTTAAAGAGAGGGATGTTATTCGGTTCTTGAGACTCCATCTTTAAAAAAAATCAATCAGATCAGACGACTAGGGTCGACTGGCAGAATCATGAAGGTAAGAGTAATAATAGAGGTGTGCAAAGGAGCCAATATCTGTAGTAATCTCAGAATTATTTGTGTCTGAATTTGTATTTAGAAAAATGAAATGGACAAAAATTATCTTGATAAAATGTTTCATTTCAGTCATATCATATCGGTTTATATATTCATTAAATGTCTGTAACACCTCCTTTTCTTTTAAAGATGTTACACTGAGGGGCTTCAACAGAAATTTGAATAGTACTGAAAATTAACACCACTTCATTAGACAAATATTCTTTCTTTTCCTTTTTCTTTATTCCCACCAGTGTATATATTTAATTACCACCAAAATAAACAATAGGGCTTGGGCGTCGTGACGTCATTACTTGGCGTGGCCACCACGTTGACAGCCTCCTTTACTGCTACTCGGACTACTGCGCAGTGTTTAGACATACTCCTCTCATCCGTGTGTCTTAATTTGATTAATTAAAAATCTATTTCAACCATGGTAAACCGTTGCTGTATTGTAGGGTGTAAATAGCGCAACACATAATCGCCATGGGGAAAATAAAATGAGAATGGATTAACTTTACACCGCTTTCCTGCTTGGAGGCGCGGCGGAGACCATAACATCTGAATATTCATTTATATAGCTTAAGTAAACATTGAAAATAAGGGAAATTTCTTGATTTACTCATCCAAAATACCGGAAATTTCAACATTCATCTTTTTGTTGCTATCCCTCTGCTGACATAAAAAAATTCGAACTACAAAACTGCTGCATTAACTAACGTTAAGCGATTTGTGAAGCTAGGTCTAACGTGACTTTAGTTACAGATTGGCGTGAAATCGTGCTCTCACAACAACCACGCTATCTTAAAAAGCCCAACATCACGCTAAGGTTGCTTTCAAGTAAACAAAACGATGCTTTGAAAACAGCGGTTTCGCTGGAAGGACAAGGAGTAGCAACAGGACAACAGCACAGAGACTTGACAGGTCCGATTGAAGAGCTAACGGGATATTTTACAGGAAAATACCCATCCATTCGTGAACTATACATGAGACTCCAATGACTTGTAGCTTCGGAACTATTCTGAAGTGTAGGCGCTCACAAAACAAACAAGGTAGCCGAAGATATCTATTATGCAAAAATGCGGCAGCAAATCTCCTTCGGTACTCCACTATTTGTTGGGAATTTCATATGGATCCAAACTGTTAATAGTGCCGATTTTGTCCACATACCGGTCCCTGGCATCCATATTTTGCGTATCCCTATAAATCCCACAACCTTTTCACGATTTTACCATCTTTTCTCTTTCTCCTAACTCTGCTTCTTCTCGTTCAAATTGATGTATGTTTACATTCGCGAGGCTGCCAGCAGGACCGCCACGTCCCAGAATGCAACGCGGCGCCCAAGACCTATAGAGCAGTCTTTGTCTCTGTTCATATGCGTTATCAAATAAAGAAAACTTAGCGTGCAAGTCCAGTCTTTCGGTGAGATGAGATGATGATGATGAATCCACAAGGTTATTTGAGTGCGACGCAATGTTATAATCCCTAATCCAGTGAGAGAAGTGTCGTGTAGAGTCAATGTTTGCAGTTGAAGGCCATGCGTCGTAGCTTCGCTATGCTATGGATGGTAATCCACAACATCCAAACTATGCTTGCACACAAACACAGTAAAACAAACGCCAAGAGCATGAAGGACCAATGGTAGTCAACTGAAATATAACATTCTTCAAAGAAAGTCTTTTGTTTGAACAAACCCTAAAAGTTCTCAAATTATGACTTCCAACGAGTAAGCAGGTATCAGCAGTTCCACCATGAGGTTTCCCTCTACCAAACGAACTCACTTGCTCTCTGACTACCAGGCTGATATCCTGTAACAATTACTCACTAGTGCCCTCAAGCGGCTGCTAGTGGTATTACAGCTTGCCAAATCTTAAGGCAATAGACAAGGAAAATACAATATAAAAGCCAAGTAACACTTACCCTGTTACATGTCTTTCCTGAGGTAAGTGTAAAATTGCTTGACATTATTGCTTTCTGTTTTGGCAACCAGGTACATCACAATGTGAATTACTTTTTAACGGATTAGTTCACTTTCAACTGAAAATAAACACAGTCTGAGATATATTAATGAATATCCTGACGAATGTTCACTGATTTTAATTTCTAATTATAAATTAATTAGTCGCATTTAAAAACAGATTTTTATTGTTGCATTGTCACGGTTATTTCAAATTTTTATTATAAATTGTTCTTTAGTCTTGTTTTTAAAACATTTTAATGTTGTATTATGCTATTATTATTTATTATCATAAATTGCTAGTCTTGTTTTTAAAAAACATTTTTGTTTAATTCTATTATACTATTGTTACTAATGTAATTTTCTGTGATTTTAATGATTTATCATCAATTGTTAGTCTTTTAATTTGTTAGTTAGATTTGTCTTTTTTGTTTTACTAATATTCAATTCAAGTTTATTTGTATAGCGCTTTTTACAAAACAAATCGTTACAAAGCAACTTTAAAGAAAATTATGTTTCTACAATATTTAGTAGTAGCTAGTAGTTTGTGCACATTTGACAGGATTCTAGAAAAAAAAAAAAAAAATAATAATAATACAAGACGTAGTCAGCTAGACGATGAACTATCAATATTATTAATTAAGTTACTATATGATGCAGTCACACATGTAGCAATATTTGTTAGTTCTGTTGTTGATTCAGGGTTAGCATCATCTGAGGTCCTCTGAGGGTCAGCATCATCTCTTCTCAGGTGTTCTGGATCCAGACTGGAGCTTGTGTAAATCCTAGTTACCACGGGATGAAGATCCCAGCAGAAACAGAGAAACACATAGAGACATCATTAGCATAGCTGCTGATCCAACAAAGTAAAATAAGTTTAACCCAAGCTAATGAATAAAAATGCACCTTTGATCAGATGCAACTACACTCACAATTTAAGAGATGCATTATTCGAATGCTTGGCGAAAGAGATGTGTTTTTAATCTAGATTTAAACAGAGAGAGTGTGTCTGAACCCCGAACATTATCAGGAAGGCTATTCCAGAGTTTGGGAGCCAAATGTGAAAAAGCTCTACCTCCTTTAGTGGACTTTGCTATCCTAGGAACGACCAAAAGTCCAGTGTTTTGTGACCTTAGGGTGCGTGATGGGTTGTAGCGTGGTAGAAGGCTAGTTAGGTATGCAGGAGCTAAACCATTTAGGGCCTTATAGGTAAGTAATGATCATTTGTAACTGATACGGAACTTAATAGGTAGCCAGTGCACAGACTGTAAAATTGGGGTAATATGATCATATTTTCTTGACCTCATAAGGACTCTAGCTGCTGCATTTTGGACTACCTGTAGCTTGTTTATTGAAGAAGCAGGACAACCACCTAGAAGTGCATTACAATAGTCCAGTCTAGAGGTCATGAATGCATGAACTAGCTTTTCTGCATCAGAAACAGATAACATGTTTCGTAGCTTGGCAATGTTTCTAAGATGGAAGAATGCAGTTTTTGTAACATTGGAAATATGATTTTCAAAAGACAAGTTGCTGTCTAATATGACACCCAGATTTCTGACTGTAGAGGAAGTAACAGTACATCCGTCTAGTTGCAGATTGTAATCTACAAGATTCTGTGTAGTGTTTTTTGGTCCAATAATTAATATCTCTGTCTTATCCGAATTCAATTGGAGAAAATTATTTGTCATCCAATCTTTTACATTTTTAACACACTCTGTTAGCTTAGATAATTGAGAAGTTTCATCTGGTCTCGTTGAGATATATAGCTGAGTATCATCAGCAAAACAGTGGAAGCTAATCCCGTATTTTCTAATAATATTACCAAGGGGCAACATGTATATTGAAAATAGAAGAGGACCTAGGACGGATCCTTGTGGCACTCCATATTTTACTGATGATAAATGAGATGACTCCCCATTTAAGTAAACAAAATGGTAGCGATCGGACAGGTAGGATCTAAACCATCTTAGAGCCTGCCCTTGAATACCTGTATAGTTTTGTAATCGATCTATGAGTATGTCATGATCTATGGTGTCGAACGCAGCACTAAGATCAAGTAAGACTAGAAATGAGATGCAGCCTTGATCTGACGCAAGGAGCAGGTCTCCAAAGGAGTTTATTAGGTCAGTAAACATAAGTCCTAATGTATCATATGGCACTTGTATACTGTTGTTGTTCTCTTGTTGACCTGACTGCTTCTGTTGTTCTCATTTGTAAGTAGCTTTGGATAAAAGCGTCTGTTAAAGAGCCACACAGATGGGGAATCAAAAATGACCTGTATTACAGTGTGTGATGTAGCTGTCCATCAGTGTAAACAATGTGCAAAGTAATTAAACCAAAAAGTACACGATTTATAAAGTTATTGGCTTCTAAAGTAAGGAGTCGACTCTGAATCGTTGAAACGAGTCGTTATAGATTTCAAATCTTTTGCCCATCTCTATGTACGTCACTAGAACACTTTGCATAATAATCTCCGCCTACCGTCTGGAGAGAAACTGACCTCTGACCTGACCCCCCCCCCCCCACACACACACACACACACACACACACAGACGCTCTGGTTGGTGTGAGAGCATCATGTCGAGGAGACGGTGTGTTTTTAATTGTAAAGCCAAGTTGGTTTCATTTTCACTGCCAAATAATGAAAATTATAAGAACCAATGGCTAAAATTCATTTTCACCACACGAGCATTACAACAAATCCCTTTTGTTCGGTTCACAACATTTCACTGATGACTGCTTTTCTAATCTCGGTGAGTACAGCGGGATTTTCAAAGCGTTTGGCCATAAAAGAGGGTTCATTATCAACTTTATTTAGACCAACGAGCATCTCCGAATCACCACGCGAAGTATGATTATGAAGTTGTGTGTCTGTTTTCTCCCGAGCGTCTTATCAGTATGTGTGCTGTCTGCAGGCTTTGTTTGTGCTGATCGTCATGTACAAACACGTCATTTAAATGAAGTGTAACTCCGTGAATACTCAACGAAGAGACGTGAGAGAGATATCTATAGAAAGCTTGACATGTCTACTTTATCACAGAATATCTGTTTTCGGCAGCACTTGTTTAGTTTTAAGGTAATCCATATGAAAACAACGCTATATCTGTTTTTCATGTCTCCCTTCGTGACCATGCCCCCGCGCTGAACGCTCTATTCAGATTCAAACTGAAGCGCGGCTTGAATACACACACACAGAAGAAAAAGCAGCGAGACTGTTCAAGTTTTTTATTTTACTGTTTGCTTTGCGATGAGAGGAATAAGACATGATTCACCCCAAACAGATGCTAACGCATAGTTTACCGTGGAGGTGTGTGCGGAACAACCAATCAAAACTATGTTAGTTGACCAATCAGAACACAGTATGCTACCGAAAGGTGGGGTTTAAGGAAACTGAATCTTTTGAACAGCTTTGTGCGAACCGTTTTGGGATCTCTGAGAATTGAGGTAATTTTAAAATGATATTTTGACAAAATTACAATGTTTTTTAACCTTGGATGGATTTAAACCTAATGTACAGGCCTTATAAACAGTGATAGGAAGCTTAGAATTACTGGCTCTTTAACTGATTAAATGTAAATGTTTCTACAGGACGGTACAGAAAGTACACAAGTGGGAGAGAGTGGAGGGGACCGGTGTTAATTTTGACACAAAATTTTAATTTAGTTTTAGTCTTAGTCTTTTGACTATAATTCTTTTTAGTTTTAGTCAAGTTTTAGTCATCTGATTTGTTTTAATTTTAGTCTTATAGTCGACTAAAATTGCTTGGTATTTTAGTCGACTAAAATAAGACTAAAATCAATAACAGATTTACTAGACAATTTTTTACAGCTGGTATAGGAAACAAACTTAACCAAAATATATAAAACACAAATTCAACTTTATTTCAACACAACTGTGTCTTTATTTCGATTCAAAAGCTTTTATGCAGCAACAAACACTGTCATGATAATGTAAACAATTACTAGCTGCCAATTGACCATCAATAAAAGAAAAATAAAGTTAGGTCCAGGACCTTAAAGCTTACAGCGGAGCTGAACAATAAGTGCATACATTTAAAGTAAATATTTAATAAGTTGGCAGCTAGGTGGATAAAAAAAGTAACAAGATTTTATAAGGTATTCATTTGTCTAGCAATATTGTATGTTTTAAATACTACAATATTGCTAGATTAGTATGTATAATGATAGGATGGGAACATTTACGTTTCACATGACTAATATAGAAATATTTGTGATATTGTCAACAAGCAGAACATTATAAAATATACTAAACATTAGTATTAATCAAATGTATGTATCATAATATTACGTATTAGTATTGTGCTCTCATCTAACAAAAGAACATCGTTGTGAAATAACATTTGAGAAAATGTCCGGGTGGCTCGTCTGTAAATGTCTTTTCAAATTGGTTGTGTTGCCACGAATGAGCGCTCCGCGTGCTTTACGCTTTGTTTTGTTTTGTTCGTCGTCAAACGTGAAGTGAGCTGTGGACATTTTGTCGCTCTTTTAGACATCACCTCTTCGAATGCCGTCTTCCCGGGAGCTCATTTAAAAACTGAAAACCTTCGCTTCACATCTCAATAAGTCAGGCTCGCATTGGTTCTCTTCTCTCATGCAGTCTCGCCTGTTATGTTTTGCCGGTTCTTTTGCTCATTCCTCGCATCTCTCCCATCTGCTGATTTGATTTTCGTCACAGTCTATTTTCGTCTCGTCCTTTATTCGTTGACGATAATGTCAGTCAATTTAGTCATAGTTTTAGTCTCCATCAGTGCCTTCTTTTTTAGTTTTCGTTTCGTTTTCGTCCGCAAAAATATATTTGTGACGAAAATAATGACGAAAATATTTAGTCAACGAAATTAACACGGAGGGGACGGCGTCAGAATGGACCTAGCGCTGGGACTCTTTCAAGGATCACCCGAAGCACGACCACACTATACGCACGAGGCTGTTGGTTCTAACATTTTAGAGTCTCCTTTGGTAGAAATCTCATTCTGCATTCCCCATGCCCTCTCTCACGCTGGGCCCTTGGAATTGTCCTAATTCTTCCCTTCCCTTACAGCGGTCCTGGTTGAAGGTTCCCTTCTCAAACTGTGCAACACATTTTCACTGCACAAATCTACACATCTCTTGTCATGAGACACATTACTAAAACATGTTTTTTGACAGAAACTGGAGTTTTCCTCCAAAATAAAAGATCAACTGGTTTCAGTCATAAAGGTATAAGGGTTTCTCTTGCAAGTGCCGCAGAAATTATCCATTTATTTGCCAAATTATTGTACAAAAACCTTTAAATATTATTGTAATTGGATTGTTCTACTACATGTTTTTAACAATACATCCGTGCATATTCTGCATCATAAAGTTTGGGATTATTTTCATCTGTTTTATACAGTATGTTTCCAAAATAAAACCGTAATTCACCCGTGATGAAGGTAAGACGGTGAATCACCTTGCTAAATCGAAAGGTAATTCAACGTTGATTCAAGCATGGTACCTGATGTTGTTTCAACGTTGAATCAAGGTTGAAATGCCGGCTGGGTACATACATACAGTACATATGGCATCCACCAATCCTACAATGCGACGCTGCTGCACTTCAGTCAAAATTAATTAATGTTTGACACATAACACGTTACGGCCCAACACTGGACAAACTGACTCAAATGATTCGTGAACCCGCTACCCAGCAAACAGGAGGACGGCTGGATTTGGTTCGCTGGCGGACGTTCGGAGGACATTGGTCTGAGACAGTTTGTGAACGTCTCGGTTTCGTCCTTCATCTGCCATTTCCACTCCAACACTTGACAAATTCAGTCCTTCATCTTTTATCATCAGACCTGACCAGTGTTGGGCAGTAACTAGTTACAGGTAACTAAACGTAATTTAATTGCAAAATAAATGTAGCTGTAATCTGTTAATGTAATGTTAACTAATTAAATTACAGTTAATTATGATATTGTTAATGATTACAAAGGGAGTTACATTTGAATATTTTCACACATATTTAAAATATGAGACAGCGATGTTTCTGGAGTTGAAGACACAGAATATGACACCTGCTTATTCCATAACTGTTTTATTTCTGATTTTGGTTTATGTAAATGATTATTGATTTATTTTCTTTTTAGATTAACTGCGTTTTTTCCGAGGCATTGTTAGATGACAATGTTTCCTGTCAGAGCTATGCAAAGATTTGATTTCAAAAACCGTATCATAGCTATTAAACTATATCTTATGATTTTAAATCTGTATTTAACCTAAAAAAGATTGCAAAGTAAAAAGAGCTGCTAAAGTCCTATTTTGAGGTGGATGTACTTTACAATTAAATTATAGTCTTAATTCAAGTGAAGAAGGATTCTGAAATCTGAGAGAAATCAGTGTTGAGTCCCGCTGTAACATTAACCCTGCTTGCTTTAAATGATTCAGAATAAATAAATGTTGAAAATAATAGAAATTTAGAAAAGTAATTAAAAAGTAAATGTAATCAGTTACACTACATATTACTTTTTAAATCAGGTCATTTGTAATCTGTAACCTATAACATTTCCAAAGTAACCTTCCCAACACTGGACCTGACACCTTGCAACTCAAAGATAGTTGAAAAAAATTAATATAAATATAAATGAATATAAACTCATATTGGATTTTAAAGGGTATTTTTGCAGAAAACTGGTTCCGGCGACCGAGTGAATGGCAGCGTAATTCATCGTCTCCTCCTCCGATGATCTAATTAAGAAGTGCACTAAATCTTGAGTTATGTTCTCTTATATCTCATGTAAAGGCCCTAATCTCCACTATGGAAGAGAAGGTTGTCCCATGCCAGACGCCATACTAACTTGTTACAGGGTCGTATGTTCCTGACCCCTCGGTTTGTTTCTCCAGGGATTGTGTCTTGCCTTCTATCATCCTTTAGATTGCAATGTTATATTGAACAGACATGGCAAATAATGAAGTAAAAGTAATTTCTTTCAACGTGAATGGTTTGCTCAACCCAATTAAAAGGAAAAAAAAAAAACGCTCATATTGTAAATCTACAAGAGACGCATCTGAGTAACACTGAGCATGAAAAGTTGAAAAGAATGGGATTTACCCAGATCTATTATTCTTCATATCATACAGGGCATAGAAGAGGAGTTATTATTTTGATATCCAACAAGATTATGTTTGAAAAGAAATAGGAGTATGCTGATAAAGAGGGTGGATTTACTATTGTTCATGGAGTGATGAATGGAACATCTATTACTTTATTTAACAATTATTTCCCACCAGGTAGTAATGTCACCTTTTTTCAAAAGATTTTTCAGATGATATCCTCTGAAACACAAGGTATATTGATCTGTGGAGGTGATTTGAATGTACATTTACAGCCTGAGCTTGACTCTTCAAACAGAAAAGTTATTTTTTCTGAATCCATCCATCGGAAAATTAACACATTGATGAATGATATTGGCATAATTGATGTATGGAGAGATCTATACCCGAATACTAAGGATTATACACATTTTTCTCCTCCACATAATGTCTACACCAGGACAGACTATTACCTCATGTTTAATAGAGATAGGACTGTGATATTGGAACGATAGATATTAGTGATCATGCCCCAATCTACCGAACAGTAAAACTAGATCATAAACCTAACGATACTTTGTGGAAACTTAATTCGAATCTTCTTAATGATCCTTCTTTTAAAACAGGTCTTAAAAATGAGATTGATTCTTCTTTAGAAACTAATGATAATACTGTGGGATGCTGCAAAGGCAGTATTAAGAGGTAAGATTATAGCACTAGCCTCACTTAAAAAGAAAACTCCACAACACGAGTTAAACAAATTACAGCATCGATTACATTTATTAGAAAAAGAACATAAGGACAAGCAAACCCCAAAAATACTAGAACAAATAAAGAAAACAAGAAACAAAATTAATATGCTGTATACTCAAGAAATAGAGAAAAAAAAAATGTTTTCTAAGCAAAAAGATTATGAAAATGGATCTAAATTTATGAAAATATTGGCATGGAAATTAAAAAAAAACAACAAGCAGATCAAACTATAAACAAAGTCAAGGATCCTATTACCAGTACAATACAAACTAAACAAGAAAATATTCACGATACTTTTGAGAGGTATTATAAAATATTCTATTCTAAAATACCAGAAGATAGAAACCAGGAGATTGATTGTTTTCTAGATGCATTGGAGTTACCTACCCTTACTGATGAGCAAAATAAAACACTGATAGCAGAAATAACAGCAAATGAAGTAAAAGGGGCTATTACTAAACTAAAATCTAATATCTATAACTGCATCCTTCCAGGATGGAGGAGCGATTGCATTCTTTAAAACCCAATTAAAAGTGCGGAGCAGAATAGGTATTAATTCCTTTTGGAATACTTTATACCACTCTCCAGTAAATCCGTCCGGTCCTGGAGATTTATTAGATTTTAGTTTGATTTTCATTTATTTTTCTTGATATAATTCATAACTTGCAGTGTACGCCTAATATTACCTGTGTCTGATTGATCTCGATTTATTAGTTTAGGCAAGAATTCTTCCATCCTTCTGGACATAATTGATGTGAAAAGTCTATAATCGACATTCAATATTGATAAAGGTCTATACGATCCACATTCCAGCTTATCTTTGCCTTCTTTTATTCCAAAAGACTTTTCACATCAATTTCAGAGTTCTGGCCCTCTTTCTGGATATAAATTAAATATTGATAAAACGGAAATAATTTCATAGAATTATAATCCCCCTGTAAATATAAAAAATACGTATTTATTAAAATGGCATACAAAGTCATTTAAATATTTAGGTATCCATTTGACGAAAAATATAGAAAAATTACAAAGAAAGGATTTTGATCCACTAACTGTAAAAATCAGAGAAGATTTAGCCAGATGGAATCTAATTCCCTTTTTTAGTTTTAGCTCAAGGATTGAAGCAATTAAAATCAATGTATTACCAAAATATCTTTACCTATTCCAATGCCTACCGGTAGAAATAACCGGAAAACACTTCATAGAGTGGGATAAATTGCTTTCACGTTTTATTTGGCAAGGGAAAAAGCCCAGAGTACGCTTTAAAACATTGCAGCTCCCAAAAGATAAAGGAGGGTGAGCTCTTCCCTCATTAAAAGATTATTATACAGCAGCACAAATTAGGACAGTGGTGAATTGGTGTGACCCACATTATAATGCTCCTTGGAAGGATATGGAAAACTATACTACAAACAATATCCCTGTACAAGCAATATTAGCAGATAATAATTTAAGACAATATATAGATACGCTAGAAGACCCATGGACAAAGCTTACTTTAAATGTTTGGGCATCTGTGATAAAAGAATTTAAATGATTGGAATATACTTCCATTCTTAAATGGATTGCTTATACGGGCTCTCAAGTTTTGAACTGAGTTCAGAGTGAGATTTTGCCCGCGGTCGCGATGGCGGCAGGGGTTTGATGGGGACGGGTGTCTGATCTCATAAATGACACATATTCTTACAAATAAAATAATATTTATTTAATTCAGCATTTATTTGTGTGTGTGTGTGAGAGAGAGAGAGAGAAAAAAATGGTCAGTGCTGTTTATAGTAGGTGTTGGTAGCTGGTTTTGAGGCCAGGGGTTGGTGGCTCCCATTTGAATCACTGTGGTTCCAGGCCAGCCATTTTTCACAGTTCCATCAAGTGCTAAACTGTTCCTGGTTTTGGTCTTGTTTAATCCCACCATGGAGAAAACCCTCTCAGCATAGGTATTTGAATGAGCAAGCACTAACACTAATGCAGCTATTTTAGAAAGCCTCCCTGCTTATGTCCCTCACACCTTGATGGACACAGGAGTTATCTTGTCTGCAGACAGACTAAGCACCAGTAAAAAGAGCTGGTGGTTCCCATTGTGATGAATGGTGATCGTGTTGACCACTCCTTCTTAAAGGAACACCTACAGGTGGCTGCTCTACATAACCCTCTCTTTTTCCCTGTTTCCAGTGGGTTCTCCACTGTTTCCTCTATGGTCCTCCACAGTCTCTTCCATGCACCCATCCTCTACTGGCACCCTAACTCCCTCCCCTACTGTATTCTCCACAGCCTCCTCCTCTGACCTAGCCACCTTTTTAGGGAGCTGGGCCCGCATTCATAAAGATTCTAAGAATCCTCTCAGAAAACTCTTAATTTAGCTTAAAAACTTTTACGTAGGAGTCTTAGCTTAAAAGCGATTCGGGACCGATCTGAGAGCAACTCTGAGTAAGGAAAAGACAAAAACGTTTATCTTAGTGAGGAGGCGGGGTTGAACCGGTTGCTATGTATGACACAATCTTTTGAAGACTCTGATTGGCTGGTTGTCCAAGAAGGAAAAAAAAGAGTGATTTTAAGTATAGGGTCTATTCTAATCCTCACTTTAAATTTACATGCGTAATTTTTCCTATTTGACCGTTCTCTCTCTCTCTCTCTCTCTCTCACACACACACACACACACACACACACACACACACACATTATATGTGTGTATATGAATTCTATTTTTTTATTTACCATGCTTTTAATTTCCTATAAGGTATTTGATTGGCTTAGAATGATAAAAATTGTTCCACTCTTTCCAGTTACAGTGATTGCTGTCCTATGTAAGTGGCGGTTTGAGTGTTGGTTTTAATGTATCAAACATGGAATCAAAGCCAAGAAGAGCGAGAAAGCCAAACTGGACAGAGGAACAGTGTTTACTGTTAGCCCAGTTAATGGATGAACACAAGGCCATTCTTAAAGGAAAATTCAGACACAGCAAGGGACAAGAAGCAGACATGGGACAAACTATTAACGGTTCATTCCCCCTGCTTGTGCGCACCTAAGCCTGCTATATTCATAAATGCAGTTTTTAGAGCTTGCAAGGTGGGAATCTCCAGTGGAAACTAAATGAACTGTGACACAATAAGATGTTCTGAAAGTGCTGTAATTGTTTGTGTGATCACTCTGCTTACAGAAGGTTGTGACAGACCCAAATCATCACTATTGCATTGTTGCATGTTCCCAGTTGCCAAATATTGTAATGTAGTGATTACTTTAATTTATATATTAAATTATATTATATTAAATTATTATATAATCTATACCGTCTTATTAACTCATTGTCATCCATTGTCTGCAACACATTTCTTCTGCCTCTTCATCTTTCTGCCATTTTCTCCTCTGCTAAAGAAACTCTTAAGCCTCTTAAAAGTCCTCGTCTGTGCTCATAACAAATTTTACCTTAAGACCTCTTTTAAGGGATAAGATGCTTTCTGAATTACTTTTTTCTTTACTAGGATTTTTTTCTTTAATTTTAAAAGTAAACGCCCACATTTCTAAGAATTTTCTTAGAATTTTGTCACTAGGAACTACTTTTTGCATTAAGATTCTTTATGAATACGGGCCCAGATCTTTTAGAACAAAGCATGAAAGATTGCTCCTTTGCCTCTTCCCTGACATCTTTGAAATAGACGAATGCAATAATCAATATTATACATTGGATAAAATATAATGAAATAGCCTAGGCAAAACGTTTTGAAAATGGGGACCAGGATGAGGTGCAGTAAAAATAAAAGGAAAGAAATTTTTTTTTTTTTAAACTATTATGGATACTGCCATACAAGTATTATGGATAGGCCTATTATAGAAGTCTCTTATATAAAACTGTCAGAGTAGCCCCGCATCCTCTTCAACGTGTAACTTTGGCAATAAAAAAATAATAGTGGGCTAATAATAGGCACAAAAGCTACGGCCGACCACGTATA
This sequence comes from Carassius gibelio, assembly GCF_023724105.1. Lineage (NCBI taxonomy): Eukaryota > Metazoa > Chordata > Actinopteri > Cypriniformes > Cyprinidae > Carassius > Carassius gibelio. Next base: position 967,174 of record NC_068392.1, read on the forward strand.
ATGGCCAAAATTGCGTGCGTGTCGGGGTCATAATAACCATCAGACCAAAACATATCTTAGACTGTTTTTAAAAAATGTTAAATTAATATATTGATAAAAAAAAACATATAGTGAAAATCTGTGTCATTGTCTTGACAAGTCTGTAACCGTAACGTTACCTACTTCAGCGAGCGTCTGGATCTGTGTTGCACACGAGCCTGTAAAAATCTTACCCGGATACAGCAATGCTATTTTCTGATTGGCTGATCGGTAGCTATATTTTTTTTATTCGATTAGCAGGTGCGTGTCAGGGCCTTCGGGGAACTCACTTGATTCCTCTACGTTACCTGTTTCACTGTTTAAAAAAATAGCGCCGCAACTTGGTGGGCGTTGTCCTCGTAATGTCTCTGCGTGAGAAATACAAGGTGTGGCGTGTGAGCGTGTGAACGGGTTGAAATGCGTGAGTCTCACGCCCAATGCGTGAGACTTGAGAGCCCTGCTTATGATTCAGACTTCACTCCGAATCAGTCGGATAATAGATTCAAGCTGTGGACAAATAAGGGAATAACTTCTTCTTGCACAATCATTGAGAAAGGTGTAATCCTAAGCTTTCAAGTATTGAAGGAAAAGATCTCATCAGAAAATCAGGATTTTTACAGATATCCTCAGGCTCGAAGTTATTATGATAAAAAAATAAAAGGGAAATTCAAAGATAATCTTAATCCACTAATAGAATTGCTTAAAAAAGCATATACATCAGGTATTAGATATAAGATATAGTCTCTCAGATATACAAGAGCTTAATAAATATGAAAAAACACTCTACAAATCAACTAGGTCACTAAATTGGAAGGAGCATTGTTGGAAAAACATTATTAGATATTTTATAACACCAATACAAACCAAATACAGTAATAACACTTCAAAATGTTGGCGAAACTGTGGATGCAATGAAGCAAACCATTATCATATATTTTGGGAATGCCTACATATTCAGGAATATTGGAAAGAATTACAGGATGCTCTTGAACATTTTTAGAAGAGACATACCTCTAGAATTCAGGCTACGGTATTTTGGTTGTGTTAGCTTAGAAACTATTGCAGTAGATAACAAATATCTAATGGGCGTCCTCTTAGCAGCCAGTAAGAACTCTGAACTCCCGAACTGAATTGATTCGCGAATCCCGCTATGAACTCCCGAACTGTCAAATGATTCGCGAATCCCGCTCTGAACTCCCGAACTGAATTGATTCGCGAATCCCGCTCTGAACTCCCGAACTGAATTGATTTGCGAATCCCGCTCTGAACTCCCGACCTGTCAAATGATTCGCGAATCCCGCTCTGAACTCCCGACCTGTCAAATGATTCGCGAATCCCGCTCTGAACTCCCGACCTGTCAAATGATTCGCGAATCCCGCTCTGAACTCCCGACCTGTCAAATGATTCGCGAATCCCGCTCTGAACTCCCGAACTGTCAAATGATTCGCGAATCCCGCTCTGAACTCCCGAACTGAATTGATTCGCGAATCCCGCTCTGAACTCCCGAACTGAATTGATTCGCTAATCCCGCTCTGAACTCCCGAACTGAATTGATTCGCGAATCCCGCTCTGAACTCCCGAACTGAATTGATTCGCGAATCCCGCTCTGAACTCCCGAACTGTCAAATGATTCGCGAATCCCGCTCTGAACTCCCGAACTGTCAAATGATTCGCGAATCCCGCTCTGAACTCCCGAACTCCCCCAGGCACTCCTCCATAGCGCAGCAAACGAAGCTTACTTAAGACAGTCATCTCTCATTTGGTTTCTTCCTATTTTGCACATTTTAAACATCTATCTCCAGGCAGTTCAAACTTCTGACCATCGATTCAGCAGACAAACACTCAACACTCACGATCACCTGTTTTAAATGGATTTGATTACTCCATTTCCTCCAGCTGACTGACTCCTTCCACTTGATGCATTGCATTTTGGGCTTTGTAGTTCGTTTCCGTCACAGATGCTTTGACCTTTTGTGATAGGTTTTGATTGTACTTTGTTTAATAAAAATGTACTTCATTTGATTTGACTTGTTTTTCTACACTGTAATGTTAGTGTTCTGATTAAAACAGTGTAACTGGGGGCTCTGAAAACACTGCTTATGAATAATTTGTGAATTGTAAACTTTCATCTGAATACATTTAAGAAATGTTTAATGAATAGTGTTGTCCACTTTGTTTCCAACTCCACTGTTACTGAACTGTAAAGTGAAAATATTGTGTGATTTATTTTGCATTCAGTTTTCAGTTAAATATATTTGACAACATCAAAGTCTGTTAAATGATTAAATGTAAATGTTTCTACGGGACGGTACAGAAAGTACACAAGTGGGAGAGAGTGGAGGGGACGGCGTCAGAATGGACCTAGCGCTGGGACTCTTTCAAGGATCACCCGAAGCACGACCACACTATACGCACGAGGCTGTTGGTTCTAACATTTTAGAGTCTCCTCTGGTAGAAATCTCATTCTGCATTCCCCATGCCCTCTCTCACGCTGGGCCCTTGGAATTGTCCTAATTCTTCCCTTCCCTTACAGCGGTCCTGGTTGAAGGTTCCCTTCTCAAACTGTGCAACACATTTTCACTGCACAAATGTACACATCTCTCGTCATGAGACACATTACTAAAACATGTTTTTTGACAGAAACCGTAGTTTTCCTCCAAAATAAAAGATCAACTGGTTTCAGTCATAAAGGTACAAGGGTTTCTCTTGCATGTGCCGCAGAAATTATCCATTTATATGCCAAATTATTTTACAAAAACCTTTAAATATTGTTGTATTTGGATTGTTCTACTACATGTTTTTAACAATACATCCATGCATATTCTGCATCATAAAGTTTGGGATTATTTTCATCTGTTTTATACAGTATGTTTCCAAAATAAAACTGCTGTTTTACAGTTTTGAGCATGTGATAGTTTATTGAAGTTGATTGTAAAGCCATTGCTGCCAGTCATTTGATTGTTAGTCTTTATCATGTACTGTTGATCTAAATGCAAACTAGGATCTAATTGAACATACAAGTGTGTATTTATACATGGTGCCAGGTACGACGGTGGAACAACATCGTGTCATCAACGTTGATTAACTTTTCAAAATCAACACCTCATTCAGCGTTAATCCAAGGTCTGCAGAACGACCATAATTCACCCGTGATGCAGGTAAGACGGTGAAACAGCGTCGCGATTTCAATTTTGACCCAATTTGCAAAATCGAGAGGTAATTCAACGTTGATTCAAGCATGGTACCTGATGTTGTTTCAACGTTGAATCAAGGTTGAAATGCCGGCTGGGTACATACATACATACATACAGTACAGACCAAAAGTTTGGAAACATTACCATTTTTCATGTTTTTGAAAGAAGTTTCTTCTGTTCATCAATCCTGCATTTATTTGATCAAAAATACAGAAAAAACAGTAATATTGTGAAATATTATTATAACTTAAAATAATAGTTTTTTATTTGAATATACTTTAAAAAATAATTTATTCCTGTGACGCAAAGCTGAATTTTCAGCATCATTACTCCAGCCTTCAGTGTCACATGTAACATCAGTCTATCACATGATCATTTAGAAATCATTCTAATATTCTGATTTATTATGAGTGTTGGAAACAGTTCTGCTGTCTAATATATTTGAATAAAAGGTTAAAAAGAACTGCATTTATTCAAAATAAAAAAGTTAAAATTCTAATATATATTCTAATAATATATTTTCTTTACTATCACTTTATCAATTTAACACATCCTTGCTGAATAAAAGTATTGATTTTATTTAAAAAGAAAAAATTACTGACCCCAAATTACTGATCAGTAGTATATATTGTTATTACAAAATATTTATATTTTAAAAACACATTTTTTTTTTACTTTTTATTCAAAGTATCCTAAAAAAAGTATCACATGTTCTGAAAAAATATTAAGCTTTGATAATCAATCATCATATTAGAATAAATTCTAAAGGATCATGTGATAACGATCCTAAAAATTCAGCTTTGCATCACAGAAATAAATGACAATTTAAAGTATAATAAATTTAAAAACAATTATTTTAAATTGTAATAATACATCACAATATTACATTGTTTCTGTATTTTTGATCAAATAAATGAGGCTTGATGACCAGAAGAAACTTCTTTCAAACACATTAAAAAATAGTAATGTTTCCAAATTTTGGTCTGTACTGTACATATACATGGCATCCACCAATCCTACAATGCTTCGCTGCTGCAAGTTAGGCTGCACTTCAGTCAAAATTAATTAATTTTTTACTAATAACATGTTACTGCCCAACACTGGACAAACTGACTCAAATGATTCGCGAACCTGCTATGAACTCGCGAACTGACTCAATTGATTCGCGATCCCGCTACGAACTCGCGAAATGACTCAAATGATTCGCGATCCCGCTACGAACTCGCGAAATGACTCAAATGATTCGCGATCCCGCTATGAACTCGCGAACTGAGTCAAATGATTCGCGATCCCGCTATGAACTCGCGAACTGACTCAATTGATTCGCGATCCCGCTACGAACTCGCGAAATGACTCAAATGATTCGCGATCCCGCTATGAACTCGCGAACTGACTCAAATGATTCGCGATCCCGCTACGAACTCGCGAACTGACTCAATTGATTCGCGATCCCGCTACGAACTCGCGAACTGACTCAATTGATTCGCGATCCCGCTATGAACTCGCGAACTGACTCAATTGATTCGCGATCCCGCTACGAACTCGCAAACTGACTCAATTGATTCGCGATCCCGCTACGAACTCGCGAACTGACTCAAATGATTCGCGATCCCGCTATGAACTCGCGAACTGAATCAATTGATTCGCGATCCCGCTACGAACTCGCGAACTGACTCAATTGATTCGCGATCCCGCTACGAACTCGCGAACTGAGTCAAATGATTCGCGATCCCGCTACGAACTCGCGAACTGAGTCAAATGATTCGCAGAAGGGTCAGATCCCAGATAGCACAGGTACGTCGCGGAGACGTCTATGAAAGATCGTAGCATCTGGTGAACATCGCATTCGATCGAATGTTTTTAGCTGTTAATGAGCCGTCTCCTTTACCTCTATACGACGTCTATACGACGAATCTTCAACATTTCAAATTACATGCTGCCACGCAGCGCCGATCGGAGCAAGCAGATAAATGAGGAAAACTAGAGTTTTTAAAGCACTACAATGTCACACAGACGCGACCATTGTTGCAAAGAGCTATTCCAGAAATATAAAGAGGAATATTTTTTTCTGACGGTGATTTGTCAATTCGCCCACTTCCAGTGTGTGTAGGCGATATCAGTGATTATCTTATTGCGTTGCATCGCTCCGCTCGCGTCCAACTAGACAAATGCATTTATAATAAAATACAAATACAACCATAACTATAAACACACATTAAACACAAACACAAACATTACAAGCTTGATAATTTGAGTAACACTTTAATTTATACAATGTCTTTGTGAAGGTCAAAGGTTTGTGTGGTTCTTTGATTCCATTCAATACATTGAAATCAAAGCCATTTTCATATTCTTATTTTCTTCCAAATAATGATGCTCATAATTTCCAATGAGAAAGTAAAAGGTGACAAAGGCATAGAAAACCCTTGATGTTTAACTAAATAAGGAAGAAGCCTTCGGATGAAAACCCTATACAAATGTTAATTTGATTCATATTGCCTCATAGAATTAATGATACTGACAAAAGTCTCATACTTGATTATGACAGTTAATACTCCACTTTATTTTCTAGTGAAAAAAAATAAACTGAGCCTGTAATAAACTTTAAAACAATCTTTAAATAATAAAACATTAAGGACACACTTTAATCTATTAACTGCTGAAAGCATCGAGGTGGGGGGGGGGGGCTGACTTTATTCACAACATAACAGAGTACATAATAACGGTCTCAAAAAAAATAATAGAAAGATCTTTATTAGAATAATCCATAACATTTGCAATGGACAAGGTGTAGACTGTGAACTGGTTATGGACTGCAGTTAATGAAACTGTTGCAAGATGGATGTGGGAATGATGGAGGGCTATAGGTAGATCTGTGCTAAGGATGTTGTCCTAGGGTGTCTGGTGGAGAAAAGAGGAGGAAAAAAATGTTAGAGCATTTTATAAGGAAATAATGTTACTGAAAACTTACTGTGTAAACAATAATACGATACTGGGCAGTGAACATCATGTACAATGCACACAATACTGTCAACGACCTCTGTACTAGATACTACACAGCTGTGCCACTGAAATCAGATTCATGAACATGATTGTCACAATATTTATTTGAATAATGTTTTTGGGTGAACCATCCCTTTAAGGTCCATGTTTGATAGAGATAATTGCTCATTAAGCAGTATCGCTGTGAAAGCTGACAGTAATGAATAAAACTGAACAAAGTTCTGACTACCATACAATCAAACGGCACAGAGCAACAAACCCAAAGATGAACTGTGTATGTGTGCCCAAACTGTGTGCCCCTACATCCTTCCCGATTTTGTCGTCCAAACAATGTGAAAACTGAAGTCAAAGAAAACAAATATAGTGAATGTATTTATGTAAGTTGTGCTACACATTAGCCAAAAAAAGGGTTAAAATACAAACATGACATTGTAAAACAAAAAAAAACTCTTTGCTTGCCATTTTAAAGCATAAAACATATAAAAAATCCTAAAAACAAAACACCCATTAAATGTTAACTGTTATGGGGAACATGCATTCACGTTAATATACCCGTATATTCTGAAAATAATAAATTTAACATAGCAATTGTTTTACGTGTAGTAACTGTAGTAGTTACATGTATACTCCTTTACATTTAATGCTCTCATAAATATAACATAGAATATTAAACCTACATTTAAAATAAATATTTTAGTACAACGTAAATTGTAGTCAGAATCATTGCACTCCTATTCTCTTCAATTATTTCCAAAATTAGACAAGGACTCTACCATCAAATGTAAGTTGTGCTCTGGAGAAACATGACTCAGGTCCACACACATCTGTCAAAGCATCTGTCAGAGCAAACTGCAAATAATATTTCTTTACTGAAGCATTTTCTCCGCTACTTTCAAGTTTTGTACTCTGTATGTGACCCAAATAATCCTATCTACTCCAAGTTATAAAAGATGCTGCTGGTTCAGATTTAACAGAAGACTTTTAATTGTATGGATGTCGCCATCTTTGATAATACTTTACTATACTACTTTCCTTTAATTAGAGCAGCGGTTCTCAGTTCCAGTCCCCGTGCCCACCAGCTCTACATATTTTTGTAAGTCTCTCTTTTTGATTCAGATAATCAGCTCGTTAGAAGAGAGCTCTGTGCATAACCTGTGTTCCCATTGACATGGTCCCTACAAAGTGTTCATTGCTCCCTACTCCCTTAGCAGGGGATATCTGTTGAAGTTTAACTCACTTCAAGAACATTCATTCATGGATTTGTGCTGCACAACATATTCACACACAGACAAGTGTGACTTCATATACCTCTGTAAACAAATACAATTTAAATACTGCTTGACTTTAGTTACTTGTTCATATAGTTACTTTTTCACACAGACAGCAATCGAAACACTATTGTAAGCAGTTGTGTGCAGAGAACATTGAGACTCACATCTGTAAGTAGATGCGGAAAATAAAAATAAAGAAAAAATGTGGCATTTTATCAAATTAATCTAGAACATTATTTAATTAAGATAATTGGTTGCAGCCTAAAAATTACCCATTCAAATATAGACAACAGTGTGCTAAACAACTGTTTACATATAGGAAGAGGATTGGTGGTGAACAGTGGGAGAAAGATCCTCACCCAAAGTTTGGCCTGTAATATCCACAGCTGGTGCACCCAGAGGTTCTGGTGAGCTGGCTGCAGAATGAAGGAGATCCGCTCAAAATCTGCTTTACAACATCAAATCTTGGTTATATGAGGTAATTCTTCTTGAGTGGTCTAATGGGACTCAATGGAAGTTTGTTTGACACCCCCAAGTTGTTTTGGTATACAAAAATACAGTCAACATTGTTGAAACAACAACAAACAACAACAACAAAAAATATATACCTGAAAGAGGAGTTTGTGGGAGAAGAGACAACTAGATCTGTATAGATTAGATCATGGTGGTCTCCATAAATAGACCGGTTGCAAAAGACTGGATGATGGAAGGACTACAGCCAAACATCAGGACAGAAGTCTGCATGAGTCGGGTAAGCAGAATAGATTGCACTGTAAATAAACATCATTAAAACAAATGGTAAAGTCACTAAATTAAATCCCTATAAATCAAAGCAATTTTGAACTAACTATATGACATTATCACACACACACAGGTTTTTTTAAGAGCTATAACTTGAGTCTCTTTGTTTATATTTATGCGTGTTATGAGAAATCTGGCAATCAGAGATGCAGGATGCTAGTTTTTATTTTTAAATTACCCCTTCAATGTCTTCATTAAGAAATGTTCAAGAAAATGTCACTTTTATAGCAAAAGGCAATAAATATCATTATTATTATGATTATTCTCTATATTGCACAAGGCTGAGCGAAAAACTTTGTGCATAATGTGCACATGCATGTCTTTAGGTCACAAGGTTTGGAATTTTATGGATTTATAGTATTGCATACATTTACATTTCTAACAATTATAGAACATAAAATAATATTCTTTGTTTTTTTTTATTTTGCCATGCGTTTAACGTGACGTGTATCGCAGTTGATTTGGGATCAAATTTGTTTGTTGCTAACTGAACATGCACCGCGGTTGGTTCCAAAACGCGTTGCTTCAACATATGGTCGGTTAAAACTGTTTAAAATTAGTTCACTATTAAAAACCTTTCAACAATCTCACCAATGACAAACATACTATCATAAATCTATACATTTCCACCTTTCATACTTTACCTCTCAACCATCACTCCACCACATCTTGCCCTGAGGACTTCTTCATCCCTTGGCTCATTGGCGACTCGCGCGCGTACATCGCCACCTATGGGGTTGCCCAATTTATAATAATAAAAAAAGGAACTCTCAGTCTGGGAAGAAAATAAAGAAGTAAAACAAAACAAAAAATTATATGGCTTATATTTTTGGTAACACCATTGCTTTGAATATAATAGGAAAACACTATTATTATTATTATTATTATTATTATGTTTAATGCAAAGTTAACGCTGTGTGTCATTATATCATTGTACATAAAACATATATAAAAAAATGAAAATAATTATTTTTCTTAAAACTTAAATTCTTACTCGCGTGCCAAGCCCGCGAAACCGGGCAGCGGTCCTATATAAGCAGGGGTCTGTGCCCACCGCGCGCACAGCCTGACTCAACTTTGAGTGACATCCCCAGCAGTGCGTTTTCCTGAGGTAAATTACTTTTTACTTAACCCATTTAGTTAAATGACTTTTTAAAAGTATGGACCGACAACAAAAGTAAATGACATTTAAAACTATGAAGAAAGAAAGTAATAAATTGTAATTATAATAACAATCCGTCTGAGGGAACAGTTCGTTTTTCTGAGGGTTATACTACTAAAATAAATAGCAGACGTTTTAACTCATGAAACCAGTTAAATTGTAGTAAAAATTGGACTTATAGAAATTTTTCTTTTCCGTTAATTGTATCACATTTCACGAAGACGATTTTCCGTCGTTTAATATATAGTTACAGGCCGCTCATCAGCGCCGTTAAACACCGAAATGCCGTTACATCCGTGTGACGTCATTGCTGATAGAGCCAATCCGCTCCGTTTGAGAGACGCTCTTTCATTTTAGAGTTATGTCATGTTAACATTACTTTAAAAGAGACCAATCATACAATTATTCTTAATAATATCTTCATTATTCACAATTGTATGGAAAGTAGTGCGTTGTCACTTGTCAGGTTTAACCGCGAGCGCGTAAACCCTTTCTCTAACACACGCTGGCGCGTGCACTTAGAGAGAGAGCGAGAGAGAGACAGACAGAGAGAGAGAGAGATAAAACTCATAAGCCTTGACACCTTTATAGAAATCGGTGATTCTCAAGAATGAAAATGCATTTTTACTTTGGCTTATTTGTTAGTGGGCTGTAAGGTCTCATCAGAAACATTGCTTTGCATTCTTCTTCTTATCATGCTTTATTAAATAATATTATACATATCCATCAGAGACTATAAACTTTGGGATTTAATAGACTACAGTGAAATTAATTATCTTCTCTCTTTTTCAGTGTCGATTGCCGTCTTATTGTTGTAAGTGGAGTCAACGCCATTTCTAATTTGCCAGATTTATCACAACATGTTTAATCAATCACTGATGAAAGTGAAAACATAATGTGTACAGATACATCTCACTCGTATGCGTTGTTCTTTTTCTCTCTTTTCTTGTTTGTCTACAGCAGCTACATACACCACAACGGCTCTTTTAAGAGCCACATCTTGAGAACGTCTTTGACTTTGTAAGTATATATTTTAAATGACCACTCAGTATTTGGGTTTAGATCAATTACAACATCATACAGCATGTTAGTAATGTCTTAATGAAGACATTAAAGGAATACATAAAGGAATAAAAATAAAAAAAATTATTAAATGCATGTATGAATGAAATGGAAACAAAACTAGCATTGTGCATCTGATTTGCCAGATTCATCATAACATCCTAATTAATCAATAACCACTGATGAAAGTGAAAACATTTTAATGTGTACAGACATATCTCACTCGTATGCGTTCTTCTTTTTTGTCTACAGCAGCTACATACACCACAACGGCTCTTTTAAGAGCCACATCTTGAGAACATCTTTTAACTTTGTAAGTATATATTTTAAATGACCACTCAGTATTTGGGTTTAGATCAATTACAACATCATGCAGCATGTTAGTAATGTCTTAATGAAGACATTAAAGAGATTCTTACATACATAAATACTAGCATCCTGCTAGTCTCTGATCTCTGATTTGCCAGTTTTATCATAACAATTGATTTTTGATACCAGGAATTCACATTTTTAAACGGATAGTTCACCCAAAAATGTTAAATCTGTCATTAATTACTCAACCTCCACGTCATTTCTATTTTCGAAACACAAATTAAGAAACAACACACGGCTGGCCCTCTACCTGAATGTTTTCATGGATCTTCACAGTACAAAGAAATAAAAACCTGCTCTTACACTCTTAAACTGGACCAGGCCAACAGTTATGTTTACATTGATGGGAAAGTTGCAAAGCTGCAAAATATAATTTCAGCGAAGGATGACATTTACGTGGCCTACACTACCTTCAACAATCATGAACCTTTTTTTGATTATCCCCTTCCATCCTCAGAGCTTGGTATTCATCTAGTTCATGGCATCTCAGGACCAACACATTTCTGCAAGTTTGAGAACATTGAGGCGAAAGCTTTCTTAGTTCCTTATGACCGTAATTTTGTTTCAGTCCCTCTTTTACACACACACTAATTTTTTATTTTTTTATTTTTTTTGGACTTGCTACTTTTATTTTGGGTAACTGAATCATGAATATGAACAACTGAAATGTAATAAGAATCGTTACACTTTATGGGGCTTTAGGTTGTTCCAGCTAAAATAAAACAACAACAAAAAGAACATGTACCTGATAGTGGAGTTTGCCGGAGAAGGGAGTACCGGTCCTGTAGCAAAGTCCTGGTACTCAGATGGCCACTCATGGTGGCCTCCATACAAAGACTTGGACCGGTTACTAAAGAGTGTCAGGTTGATGGAGGCACCACAGCCAGATAAGGGTTGGACCAAGCATCAGGCCAGAATTCTACATGAGTCGGGTAAGCAAGTTAAAATACACTTTAAATAAACATTAAAACAGATGACAAAATTACTAATACATGATATTCCACAGCTTAATGTTTTCATGAATTAAGTTCACATACTTTGATCATTTCAGCATCATTTGACAACATTTCCAAAAAATGGAAAAGGGCATGCTACACTTCTGACATCTCAGAATCTGAAAATTCTATAAAAAGAATTCACAAGTAAGTTGTAAAAATACATATTTGACTTTAAAAAGATACATTGAAAAGTAATTTCAACAAACAGTAATATTCAGTCTTCTGAAACTATAGAAAGTTTATGTGAGTAACATAGATAAATTTAAGTTATTTACTTATAATCTTGAATTCAGCCCTACCTTTTCACTCACAATTAGTAACCAGCCATGTTCAGTTTCTAATGCAAGGCTCGACATTAACGCTTTTCAGCTTGTCCGGGACAAGTGGATTTTGTGAAGGGGCAAGTGAAAGAATTGTACTTGACCGACAGGACAATTAACCTCATTAAAATTTGAATAAACAATAACTAGGGCAGCATGGAAACTTTGGCTAGAATGACTCCGATTGTATTACTTTTAGTGTAAACTCTGATTAAGGTCACATAAGTTGAGGCTCGTACAGCCTGTCTGACTCGTGGAGAAATCAAAACTATAAGCGCAACAGCACACACAAAGAAACAAATGTGAACAAACATAAATATTCTAATTCCATCAGGTGCGTGATTTCACATAGAGCAGCTGTTACTAAACAGAGCCGTTGATCACAGACATGCTGTGCAAATCCTAGCATATAATGAACTTGGATTTGCGCAGCTTGTCTGTGAACCATGGCTCTGTGTAGTAACAGCTGCTCTATGTGAAATCACGCTACTGATGAAATTTACCGCTGATTAGAGAACCAGCTTTACTGAAGAGATGTGCATTAATCATCGGCCGATATATATCGTGCACCCCTATTTAACAAAGTCTATACTAAAATTATTTTAGTCCACCAACGTTAATCCGGTCATTTATCTCCGGTCTGGTTTAATTGTCAGACTAAAATCACAGATTTTGCGATATGAATGGTCAGCCTGCATGTCAATCAAACTTTCTGCAAAGGGTCAATTTTGCCAATTTTTTTGCCACATTCATTTTTTTTAAATTGACAAACATGCTAGTTTATTACCTATAGAATCCATTTTTGTAAAATAATCTAATTCCCTGATTTTGCTCTTAGAAAGAAAACATTCTCATCAGATGATGAGCTTCATGAAACCCCCAACAAAAAAGTTAAAATGAATAGAGACAAAAATCCACCTACACCAAAAATCCAGCCCGCACCAAAAGTCCCGCCTGCACCAAAACCTCCAGCACCTCTAAAATACATCAAGACAAAAGGTAAAAATACAATAAAACAGTTAAATGACTAAGGCATAATAGTGTGTGACTGCTGAGTGCTATTCTTTTTCAGGTCCTGTTGTACGACCTCTGCTTACAACAAGCAAAGCAGTGAACTCTTTCAGCAATTGTGAGTTTTAAATTGAGAAAACTGATATTTGTGGATGTTTTGTTCCATGCTCAAGAATGTTCCTTAGCCATGGTAAGATCTATGTATAGCACAGGCTCTCGTGATTTGTTGGTTTACATCACTTTTCTTTTTCAGCTTCACCCAATTCTGTTGCCATTTTAACAGTTTGGACAGAACTACTATCATTACATTCATAACTTGAGGATTTACATACTAATGATGATTTAATAATAAACATTTGGTTGCCAATTAGAAGTGATAGCAATCTCAAGCTTTAGTAAGGCTTTGTGTAGTACAAAATCTTGTTTTGTGAGGCAGACATAACATCTACATACCAATTCTTTCAACAGCACTTGTTAATCACCACCAAAGGGCCATGGAGAAGCCAGAGCAGGCCCGTTTTGAGACTTTCCCCAGCTGTCAAGGTAACAGGCTCTACATGAGTACTGTAAACACAATGTAAAAGCTGTAAATTCACAGCATTTATGACAACTCAAAAGCCTGACTCCATAACAGGGTGGGTCAAGTTTCCGATTGCTGAATAAATAGATGACATGCAGTTTGTAAACTTATTATTCAAGTTGATTTTCTGATCATATTTTTATTCCTTTAATGAATAAAAACCAGCCATTAAAATGAATGTGTCATGTAAAATTATTTAAATTTACCAGTTCCATCATTGTCAGCTCCAGATGTTCCCGTGAGCTTCTCCCAGGCAGATGAGCCACAAGATCATTGGGGTGGACACTCACCTGACATTCAAGGTAAAAAAAACAAAAAAACAATTAGTATTTGGTAAAAGAAAACAAAAAGGACAATTACTGTACACACATAAGGTAATTCAGCATGTTATGTACAATCTGTCAGAGAATGCATTTTCTTTGCTGAGACCTTCAAGTTCCAAGCAAGAAAGAACACAGCGTAAGTTGTATGACTCACTTTTGGTAAATACTGTAGGATTTCATCTAGGTTTACTATAGAAAATGTGCTTGTTTAAAGCAAAAAATTTAAAGCTAAATAAGCTAAAATACAAAGAAATAGAGAGCACAATTCAGTTGAAGCAGCAGAATGAGTACCTTGTGTAATGTTAATGAGCTTCTCTCATTCAGACCGCCAGCTGGAAACTTGGGAAGAACACCCATCTATCACTCAAGGTAAAAAACATTCATTAGTATATGGAGGAAATCAAAAACACAATTGCAAATGAGTCATGGCCTAACACAACCTAATACAGTTTTTTTCACTTTTTCTAATTAGAGAACAAATTCTCTGCCTTAAGACTCTCTCAAGACCAAAGACTATCAACCACACAACAAGGAAGAATGCAAAGTAAAAAAAATAAAAAAAGTCAATTTCAGTCATTACTAGGGTATCACTAAAAGGGGTCATATGCTATTTTAAAGACCATTATTTTGTATATTTGGTGTAACAGAATATGTTGACATGAAAACATTTTTCAAATACTGTACATTATTGTAGTTCCTCTATGTCCCGCCTCTCTCAAAAACGTCATTTTCAACAAAGTCCCTCCTTCCGTCAAGCACACGCTGCTCTGAATGGCCAACTGACCCAATGCATTGTTATTGGCCGAACATCGCAAGCACTCGTCGGAAATGCAACGCCCCTTTCCATAATTGCAAGCTTCATCTTTCAAAGTAAATATCAAGACTGTTAATAATGTCCTTCGTTTTACCATCAGTTCAAGCCCGAAAGGGGAACAGAGTCACGTGACAGACACAGTGATGATGCAGTACACAAGCCACGGTTAAGACAGCTTATGTGCTATGATTTCTGACAGTCTGTTTACTCTGCTGTGATGTTACCCTCACACACACACGTAATCACACAACATGTTACTCTACGCTGCGCAAAACTCTGCATTTGAACAGTCAATAGCAAACACTTAAACTATTAAGAAAACATACTTAAAGTAGCTGATTCAGAATAAGCACCAGATTCAATTCAAGTTTATTTGTGTAGCGCATTTTACTATACAATCGTTGCAAAGATTGTCATAGCAAAGTCGGAATTTACCTTTTTTTTTTTTTTTTTTGAAATAGCGCACAGCCAGCCTTGTACTCTCCTAGGTTCACAAAACTGTCATCCATTAAATGTGTTGTACAAATTTGAACATCTGGGCTGTTCTGTTGTAAATAAATCTTAACAATGATTCCTCATTGCATATACTTTCGGAAGGCCACATAAAGAGCTTTTGCTTAGAAACACAAAGCGTCTCCCTGACATGACTGCTTTAACACTAACTGCGGTTCCTGAAACCACACCTTTTTTTTTGAGTGAACATTTGGGCGGCATTACGCAAATATTTCCACATCTTGACGTAGATGTGTAGGGGCGTGTTTGAATGAGCCGTTTAGCATGGTCTGGATCAGCCTTATCTTTTAGATAGAATAAATCCTTTAGTGGGAGACTTTAAGCTTTGTAACTCTGTAGATCTTATACATGTACAAATACCTACATAACACACTGAAGAAAAGGAAAAATAGAAATCACATTATATGACCCCTTTAGGAGCCCTTGAGCCAGATTTACTAAACAGGCCAAATTAGCATTAGAGCACAATTCCATAAATTTGCCGATGGGAGGGAAAATTATGCATGCGATTTACTGACAATGCAAACTTTACAGAACAGACGAAGCCAGATCATTCCCACAATAACCAGTGCAATCTACCAAGTCCAGCGCAAATTACCACCTGCTTTAAGAAGTGCCTTTTTTGGGCATTAAAAATATAGCAAATACAAATAATTTGAAGAGCACAAATGTTATTAAATCATTGCGTTATTCATCTTAATACTCACCTCCCGTAAATTTTATGTCTCAAAGGAAAACTACTACAAATGCATATTCAAGGTTAAACGCAAAAACAACTGTCCACATCTTTTTCAGCACTAATACTTTACTGCGCCTCTTTAGTAAATCCTGACAGTACTATTTTAACACCAAAAGAAGGTTTGTGCTGGTGCAAGCTGTTAGTAAATCTAGCCCATATTGTATCAGTGTCATGCACTGTCAATGTAGCAAATACAACTTACCAACTTCACCTTTCTTAACTCCAGCTGTTCCAGTGAGCTTGTCCAATGAAAATGAGCAAGAAGATGCTTTGGATGAACACCCATCTAACTTTCAAGGTAAAAGAACATTCATAAACACATGCAGTAAACACATACACTGCAAATTAATAACACTAGGTTTATTAACATTACATTTTCTGTACAATCCATCAGAGAACACAATCTCTGAACAAAGATCCTCAAGTACTCACCAGCCAAGAACAAATAGTAAGTCATTTGTAATTTTTTTTTTTGCCTGTTGACAGCATCGTTGCTCAAAAAGTATGTGTATCATCAGCCTAAGGCTTTAAGCATGTAGCCATATCTTCAGAAACTAAATTTTTCATGACGTGTTAGTTTAATCACATTTAAGAGCTTTATGTGCTTGCAGGTGCTTCTGGTGTGAGACGATGGAGCTGCATCACTAATCAATGTACACGTACGTTAAATTGAAGTGCTAAATTTGTAAAATTATACATCTTATAGTTCAATTAAAATACTCTCCCAGATAAACTTACTGTGTTGCAGCTGTTGAGAGGACAATTCTGGAGGCACTTAATGAACTGGACATGAAGATCAATCATCTGACTTCAGTGGTCCAGTCCCTTGCAGCAAACAACCGTTCCAGTGCTCCAGTGGTGGACAGCGAGGATGAGGTCTTTCCTCTCACAACCATGGAGGAACTAGACAAACTGGAAAGAAAATTATCAGAGAAAGCAATGATGCAAAAGATGGTAAAAATCATTGCCATTTGAAGGTTTAACAGTTGCAATGAAGTAAATAATATCTATTATATACCCGGTTTCACAGACCAGGCTTAAGGCTAGTCCCAGACTAAAATGCATGTGTGAGCTGTCTTAACTCAAAATAACATTTCGTACAATATGTCAGTGCCATTGTTTCATCTCAAGATGCACACATGCAGCATTTTTATAAAAGCAAAACTAGGACCTATAGTCCTGATTTAAACTAATCCCTGTTCTGAGCTCAGTAGTAACTGATTACATGTAATCTGGATTACGTAAACAGATTCTAGTAAATAAAGAACTTGTAATTATATAAAATTACATTTTATAAAACTCATAATCAGACTACAGTTACTTTTTATGGATTACATGATTAAATATTTACAATATAGTAATAGATTATTATACATTCGATTATTAATGTTTAAGAACATAGCATCTGCATCAACACATTGATTTTTACAAAAAAAAATTGTGTCGTCTGATCACCTAATATATTTATTTAAAAGTACTCATGAGATTTTAAAATATATATATTTTTAATAATTGTCACATTTCTATGTTCTTTGGTTCTGCGACACTGGTTATGCTCACATGACATGCAGGTAAACAAATTAAACTTTTTTTTTTAAATGCTTTATTTTAATTTAAAATCTTTTTGTGATTTAAATAATTATTAGCTTCTCATTAATTGAACTCACAAGCCTCCTACAGTTCATTCACAAACACCAGTTTGAGAAAACTTGACATAATATATTATTTAATGCATTTCATACTATAAATAACAACAATTAAAATATATTTACTCTTTGTATTTTTATGTCATATGGTACTTTAAATATCCTATTTAAATTTGATAGACTACTTTTAGATTACTTTTGACCAAACTCATCTGATTACATTATTTAAAACGTGTAATGTAATGGATTTCATTGCTAACTACAATTTTCTAATGTAATTTGGAATCAGAAACAGATTACAATTTGTGAGTAACTACTCAGCTCGGTCTGTGAAACAGGACCATAATGTTTGGGCATTGTCTATAATGTTTTGAAATGTGTTTTTATTTTTAAGGTGAACAGGTTATCCATCAGTGGAGGACACACACTGAAGAAAACAATATGGAGAATATGCTCCAAGGTGTTTGGTCCTGTAGCCAAACAGCTAAACTGGTGTGGTAGGGGAGAAAAGCGAGGGATCAGGAAAACAAACATAGGAGCACTCCTAATAGGTAAATTACGTCCAAAATGTTTTCCAATGCACAGTGTACCGGGAACACTTTAAATTAAGGTTCATTAGTTAACATTAGTTAACATGAACTAAGAATTAACAATACTTCTACATAATTTATTAATCTTAATGTTAATTTCAGCATGAATCAATGCATGCATCAATGCATTATTAAAATCATACGTTGTTCGTTAAAGCACGATTACCCCTCGTGAGCTTTTCATACAGATTATTAGGCCTACAAAACATAATATATATTATGCATGTTCCTACCAGCAGATACATGCCGTTTTAACAGTGTAAAACGCGGTTTCACACTCACAAGAGCGTTTTAGAAATGTTAACTTTTGTTTTACGATTAACAGTTAGGCTGTGACGAAGAACTGTTGATGAACCACAAAATCAGCTGTTACCGCCACTTGACTAAACCACAGAAACAACTATTCGTCAATATTAATCTAATACTTATCTGTTTAATTTACTTTATATAAAAATCAAACGTACACCACACATATTAATGACAATGAATCTAGATACGTACCTCAGTTTTCCCGCGGCGATCACTTCCACGTGCGCGTCGATGTGATGATTTGTAAGCACATGCGCAGTACTGATGAGGAGTCGACTCCAAAAGAGTCGATTCCTTGAATCTGACCAGCCCAGTTTTCGAAGTAGACTTGATATAAAATTATTAATATTCAACTCAGGCTGTGTCTCCACTAATCTGGGAGTCACTCTAAAAGAACCTGAAACCGGTACCAGTTTAAAGTTTTTATGACTGAAGCAGAATTTCAGCACCACTGGAAATGAACAGTGACCAATCAAATAGAAAGCACAGACATGAAACGTTCTACTTGTATGTTATATTAGCCTACATCACGCTGAGTGGCATTAAAAACAGTAGACAAACATTAATTGCACATCAATTATTTATATTAATTAGATAATATTAAGGCAGGCTAATCATTCTCAGCTAGTAACTCGCATCGGGATCATATGAACAATTAAACAGACATAAGACTAAATAAATGTCTTATTTTACATTATTTTGCGCAGTTAATGCATAATTCTTAAATGGATTTGTTTGGATCGGCATGCATTTATCTTACATGACTAATAGAATAATTAATTTAATTGATACTGATACAGACATTATAGCTTTAGGGAAGGACGGATGTTGCAATCATTTTTTATAGTTTGCTTATCATTGTCTAAATTCATAACAGCCCAGTTTAAAAAAAAAAACATATTTTGAGGATTTAATTAAACAATAAGTGAAAAAAGTTTTATTTGTTAAACTTATTTAAGTTTTACCTTTTAACATGCAGGAGCAGCTATGAAGAATCCCGTGCTTCCGTCGCCAACTGAAGCAGAGGCTGAAAAACACATTAAGGATTATCTCCGCTTGGCCCCAGGGAGAATGCCTTGTTAGTCAACTTGATTTTTTGTTGTTTGGTTGGTTGGTTCAGGATTAAAATAATAATAATAATAATAACATAAACGACTGCTTATTTTCATTCACTGTTAATAAAAGGATACAAATCATTCAACAGCATGTTGTGTTCTTTCATTCTGAGTGGAAAATACTTGGGGTTAGTTATTATACTTTTCTCATATGTGAAGATGCATGCATAATCAGTGTAACTAAAGCTGTGATCAATAAAAGGAAATATGAAGGAACGTATAAAATCGTACAATTAAGAACGACGTCTATGCTATGTAAATCAGATGTCTAATAGACGTAACATTCAAATATTAAACGTCTGTAATACGTCTCCCGGAGATCGCTGGAACATCGGAAAAAGACGTCTATGCGACGTCTTCCAGATGAGCAAACGCCCTAAAAACGACGTCTCCCAGATGCAAAAGCATACATCGCACAGACGTCCCCGCGACGTACCTGTGCTATCTGGGAATATGTAACTGTAAAGCCTATTATGAATATTAAAATACACTGAACCATGTGTCCTGTATCATAACTGCATGAATGACCAGCAAAAAAAACCCGCGTCAAAATCAGTGAGGTATTCAGTGAGATATGATTAATTTAATGCGCTGACAGCTCATGGCACCTGGCAAACAAGTTACACTGAGTGGAGCTGGCGACCGATCCAAGATGGCGGCTCCACGGCTCGTTCGTGCCGTAGCTTCGATAGAGCATCTACCTATCTGATATCTATGACTACGAACGCCCGAACTTACTCAAATGATTTGCAAACCCGCTACAAATCCCGAACTATGTCAAATGATTCGCGAATCCCGCTCTGAACTCCCGAACTGAATTGATTCGCGAATCCCGCTCTGAACTCCCGAACTGAATTGATTCGCGAATCCCGCTCTGAACTCCCGAACTGTCAAATGATTCGCGAATCCCGCTATGAACTCCCGAAATGAATTGATTCGCGAATCCCGCTCTGAACTCCCGAAATGTTTTTTTTTTTTTTTTTTTTTTATTAAACAATACAAACATACAGTACACTTAAAATAATAAAGACAAAAAACAAAAACAACAATACACACAGATTTGTTTGTTATGCCAGGGTAACAACAAGAAAAACGAGGTAATAAAACTACATCTTAAGAGGACACAAAGGACGAATATAAAGAGACTGTTTTCATAGCTTTCAAATTAACAGAACTTCGGATAGTTTCCACATACTTGTCTAAGTCCAATTTGAATAAAGAAAAAAGAGGTTTAGAGCCAGTAAACTTTTGTTTATGAATGTGAAATTTAGCTAATAGGAAACATAAATTAATTATGTAATATTTTCCAGTATTCTCTTTTGAGTAGTCAAACAATCCAAAGAAAGCATCATGAAAGCAAAAAGAGAAGTCACTTACAAAATTACACTGAATAAATGCCAAAAAGTCTGACCAAAATTTTTCAGTGTAGGAGCATTGCCAAAATAAATGAATAAAGTCTTCTTCAGGAGAATGACAAAAACAGCAACTCACGTCAATGTCTGACTTATATTTCCTAAGAAAGGCTTTAGTTGGGTAACATTTGTGAATTAACTTAAATGTTATTTCTTTTACTTTATTGGTAAGCAGATATCTATGAGGCAAGGTCCATACTTTCTCCCAAGGTATATTCTCCACAATGCCATTCCAATAAGGTATTATGTAAGGAATTGTTATTATCTCTCTCTGAAAAAGAGCTCTAATTTTATAGTTATTTTTTTGTTGATCTGCAGAAAAGCAAACATTTCCGATCATTGTGTCAGTTAAATTCAGAGTGTAAGTACATGGCCATGGAAAAGTAGTACCTTGGAACAGAAAAGACACACCAGATGGAATGGCATTGAAAACAACAGCTTATTCATCAGCAGATACAGGAATATTATATTTCTGTGAGAAATCTGAGTAATTGTAAAGTCTGCCTTGTGAATTAAAAAGCTGTCCAACTAAAAGAAGATTGTTTTCAAACCAGTTGTCAAAGAAAAGTGATTTATTCTTGTAAAGAATATCCTTATTGTTCCATAAATAATATCTGTGCGGAGAAAAGTTATGTTTGTATATTAAGGACCAGGCCAAGAGCATCTGCTTATGGAAATTAGAAAGTTTGATAGGGATTTTTAAAACATTATAATTACAAAGTAAAAGGAAATTCAGGCCACCAACTTTAGAGAAAATATAAAAAGGGATAATATTCCAAAGTGAGCGGGGATTTTTAAGAAAATTCTTGAGCCAATTAATTTTAAAAGTATTATTTAGGGTAGTAAAATCTACAAAATCCAGTCCCCCCCATTTAGTTTGGTTCATTATTACAGATTTCTTAATATAGTGAGTTTTATTTTTCCAAACAAAATTGTTTAACATGCTATCAATTTTTTTCAATGTTCCTTTATCAACCTCCAAGGAAAGAGCAGCATAAGTCAGTCGAGACAATCCTTCGGCTTTAGAGAGTAAAATTCTTCCTCTTATTGACAAATCTCTCTGCAGCCACGAGTTGAGTTTTCTTTGGGTTTTCACTATTAAAGGGTCGAAATTTATTTTACATCTTGTTTTTTGGTCTTTATTAATTAAAATTCCTAAGTATGTAACTTGATCTTTCACAGGAATGTTACAAATAAATGGAAGATCACAGCGTTTGATTGACATTAACTCACACTTGTTGATATTTAAGCAGAGACCTGAAGCTCTGGAAAAGGACTCAATCAATTTTAGAGCTAAAGGTATCTGAGAGGCGTCATTCAGAAATAAAGTAGTGTCATCAGCCAGCTGGCTAATAATAATTTGTCTATCGTCAATTGTGATACCTCGCAAATTATTAGTAGAGATATGCAGAGCTAAAAACTGAGAGGCAAGTAAGAATAAATATGGAGATATAGGACAGCCTTGTCTTACTCCACGTGACAAATTGAATCTTGGTGAGGTTCCAAATTTTAACTTAATAACACTATTATTATTTCTGTATAATGTCCTGATGGCTTTGCAGAAATGATCTCCAAACCCAAATTTGTCAAGAGCTTGAAATATGAACTTGTGCTCAAGCGAATCAAAGGCTTTGTAGAAGTCTAAGAAAAGCATGAAACTGTTATTAGGAATGAGATTCTCGTAATCTAGAAGATCTAAGATTAATCTTATGTTATTTGTAATATGACGTTTCTCCATAAAACCTGATTGCGATTCATCGATAATAGAGTTAAGGACGTCTCTAATTCTTATTGCTAAAACTGAAGCTAAAATTTTGTAATCATTATTTAAGAGGGTGATTGGCCGCCAGTTTTCTAGACACTCTTTATCTTTGTTGGGTTTGGGTATCAGGGTGATGACTCCTTGTGTCATGGTTGGTGGAAGTGCTTCCAATTCAAGACTTTCTTCGAACACTTTTAATAAGAAAGGGGATACATTTTTAACAAACATCTTATATAGCTCAGCGGTTAGACCATCACTGCCTGGACTTTTATTATGTTTTAAATTCTTAATTGCCTGTTCAATTTCTGATTGAGCTATATCACCATCACAAGCTTCTTTTTCGTCTAATGAAATAACTTTAATTTGATTGACAGAATCAAAAAACAATTTGGCTGAATTATCACAATATCTTGATGTATATAAGTTATTATAGAATTTGGAACAATAAGTAGCTATTTCTTTAGGATTATCAAGAACTCTATCATTTGTTTGGAGACGATCTATAGAGACATTCATAGCATTGGATCTTTCCAACCTAAAGAAATAGGCTGAGTTCTGTTCTCCTTCTTCCAGCCATTTTTTCCTGGATCTAACATATGCTCCCTTAGCTTTGGATCTGTACAGGTCATCTAATCTATTCTGTAGATTAGAGTATTCAGTGTTTTGAGTCTCTGTCAATGGTTCCCCAACTGATAAAGAAGAAAGCTGTGAAAGAACTTCATCTTCAATTAATCTGTTTTGTTTTGCTATATTACTTCCAAATTTTCTTAAGAATTTCCCTAATTCATATTTAAGAAGCTCCCAATTCCGTCCATAAGATTTTTCTAATTCAGCTCTTTCCCAGTAAGTTTGGATTAACTCAACAATCTGCTCTTTAACCTTTTCAAATTTAAGAAGAGAATTGTTAAGTTTCCAAAGTGACGCTTTAGAAGTATTAATTGTAGTATTTTGTGATAAATTAATTGAAATATAAATGGCAGAACTCCCGAAATGTGTCAAATGATTCGCGAATCCCGCTCTGAACTCCCGAAATGTGTCAAATGATTCGCGAATCCCGCTCTGAACTCCCGAAATGTGTCAAATGATTCGCGAATCCCGCTCTGAACTCCCGAAATGTGTCAAATGATTCGCGAATCCCGCTCTGAACTCCCGAAATGTGTCAAATGATTCGCGATCCCGCTATGAACTCCCGAACCGACTCAAATGATTCGCGATTGTCTGTTTCTGTGAGTGAGGCGGAGCTCAGCTGCTGCTCGTTATAACTGACCACTCAGTCGGTCCAGAATTATTTAATATTTGCCTGTTAGTTTTTTTTTATTTTGAGCAAATTTGAGTCGTGACATGTCAAAGGAGAACAAAAGCTGTGAACACAAGAAGGGTCAGATGTGTTCTGCGAGGTCCTGCAAACATACTGGCAAAATGAGGTAAGGAAATCGCTATCTTTATTATCTTTTGAAAATAGTAAAGTATAACCAGAGTTTACAAATGGGTAGCATAAAGGACATGTAACCTGCAGAAGATAAATAAATATCATAAATAAATAAAACCATCTCATGAATTAATTCACCATATAGGACAGCATCAAGGGATCGTTTGTCTTTCAAATGAGTGAGAATAATTCCCGGGTCAATGACTCAAGACAACATCAATAAATCTTCACACAATAACATTACTTCAGTGCATCAAGTCCATGAGTGAACCAAACATAACCCATCAACTCAGATCACATTCATTCATCTACAGAAGGTTCTCTCAACAGTTCTGATGACTCTTTTGAATGAGTGTGTTCTTAAATGAAGAGTTTAAAGTGGAAATGATTGATGTGTGTGTGTGTGTGTGTGTGTGTGTGTGTGTGTGTGAGAGAGAGTTAGATGTCCAGTAGACCCATCTTTTTCCAGAGTCATTGATGATTAATTAACTTATTGGAGATAATGAACTTTTCAAGGCCTACCTGGAGTCCAATGCACAATCAGGGGATTTGCAGTCCAGCCGAAACAGCACAAACTCACTCAAAGTTACAGCGTTCCAATCCGGCGTAGTTCAAACACAGCTCCTAAACGAATGGCATACCAAACATCTGAACACTCGTCCACTGTGCAGCCAGAGAAACTTCTGTAACACCGTAGACTTCAAGCTTGTAGTTTCATTGTCAGCGGCTTTACTTCACAGCACCTACTGTCTGCTAATTCAGCTTTCATACGGCCCAGACACCACGAGGAAAGGAGCAGCTTGCAGGAATTGTAGAACCCAGGCACTCCTCCATAGCGCAGCAAACGAAGCTTACTTAAGACAGTCATCTCTCATTGGTTTCTTCCTGTTTTGCAGATTTTAAACATCTATCTCCAGGCAGTTCAAACTTCTGACCATCGATTCAGCAGACAAACACTCAACACTCACGATCACCTGTTTTAAATGGATTTGATTACTCCATTTCCTCCAGCTGACTGACTCCTTCCACTTGATGCATTGCATTTTGGGCTTTGTAGTTCGTTTCCATCACAGATGCTTTGACCTTTCGTGATCGGTTTTGATTGTACTTCGTTTAATAAAAATGTACTTCATTTGATTTGACTTGTTTTTCTACACTGTAATGTTAGTGTTCTGATTAAAACAGTGTAACTGGGGGCTCTGAAAACACTGCTTATGAATAATTTGTGAAATGTAAACTTTCATCTGAATACATTTAATAAATGTTTAATGAATAGTGTTGTCCACTTTGTTTCCAACTCCACTGTTACTGAACTGTAAAGTGAAAATATTGTGTGATTTATTTTGCATTCAGTTTTCAGTTAAATATTTTTGACAATATCAAAGTTATTGTGAAACGTTGTGAACATGCCTAAACTCACTGGTTAAATCTTATGTGTCCTCCAGAAGTTTGCGCTCTGCAAGTGAACGACTCCTTGTGGTGCCATCCCAAAGAAGTTCACAATCACTCTCACGGATCTTTTCCTGGACTATTTGGATTGTTCTACTACATGTTTTTAACAATACATCCGTGCATATTCTGCATCATAAAGTTTGGGATTATTTTCATCTGTTTTATACAGTATGTTTCCAAAATAAAACTACTGTTTTACAGTTGTGAGCATGTGATAGTTTATTGAAGTTGATTGTAAAGCCATTGCTGCCAGTCATTTGATTGTTAGCCTTTATCATGTACTGTTGATCTAAATGCAAACTAGGATCTAATTGAACATACAAGTGTGTATTTATACATGGTGCCAGGTATGACGGTGAAACAACATCGTGTCATCAACGTTGAGTAACTATTCAAAATCAACACCTCATTCAGCGTTAATCCAAGGTCTGCAGAACGACCATAATTCACCCGTGATGCAGGTAAGACGGTGAAACAGCGTCACGATTTCAACTGTGAATCCAATTTGCAAAATCGAAAGGTAATTCAACGTTGATTCAACCGTGGTAGCTGACGTTGTTTCAACGTTGAATCAAGGTCGAAATGCCGGCTGGGTACATACTTACATACATACAGTACAGACCAAAAGTTCTTCGAAACTTCTTTCAAACACATTTAAAAAAAAAGTAATGTTTGCAAACTTTTGGTCTGTACTGTACATATACATTTATTTATATGGCATCCACCAATCCTACAATGCGTCGCTGCTGGAAGTTAGGCTGCACTTCAGTCAAAATTAATTATTTTTACTAATAATACGTTACTGCCCAACACTGGACAAACTGACTCAAATGATTCGCGATCCCGCTATGAACTCGCGAACTGACTCAAATGATTTGCGATCTCGCTACGAACTCGCGAACTGACTCAAATGATTCGCGATCCCGCTATGAACTCGCGAACTGACTCAAATGATTCGCGATCCCGCTATGAACTCCCGAACGGAGTCAAATATGATTCGCGATCCCGCTACTATCTAAATTCAATTTGTTGGGGGAAAAAGTGTTTTACTGACTTTGGGTGAGGTGTTCCGTTACATTATTTATTATGAAAATGGAATCTTTAAAATAACAAGTAATTTTAATGTTGTTAACGATGGTTCTTTAAAATGAGTGACATATAGAATACGACTCTTTGACAAAAGGAAAATTATACACATCAGATTTATTTTAACTTATGTCTCCTAAATTTATGCTTACAAATGCATCAATCAGCAGTCTTGGCAGGTGTAAAGCACCTGATACCAAAGTGCACATCTTGTTGCATATTGTATCATTGCCCCTTGTGCCCTACACTGAAGCCAATGATTAAAAAGAGAGTCCAGGCTCACTGGGAAGTCCATTTAAAAAATGCGATCATATTCCAAGGTAAGATTAGTGTATTTTAAAATTATTACAATTTGTCTTTTTGAAGCACTTCAAAAAGGTTCTATATGTATGAGAAGACCATTCAAGACATTTCAAACTTACTCTTGTACACACTATCAAACACTCTTTCATGAACCACTATAATTAATGTCTCTCAAACAGAATCAAAGCTTTCACATGCACACTACCAAACTCATTCAGTCCGTGTATCATCTGATCATTGTGTTTTTCGTTATGTTTTTTATATTCAATGTATGTATTCATTTTACTTCTAAACACAAAATGAAACGTAATTTTTTTTTTTTTTTGAGAAAATGAAAGGACTTTCAGTATAAAATTTGTAAAATTTGTACATAATGCACGGACTGAATAAGTTTGGTAGTGTGTGCGAGAGTTTGATAGAGCATGTGTGAAATTAGCTTTGATAATGTGTGATCTAGTATACTTGCGAATGAGAGAAAGATTGATAGCATGTATGAGAGCAAAGTATGAAATATGTCTCATATACTAACAGAAGTTTGGGCTATTTAATCTTTGTCGGATCTAACTGTTCTGTTTAAATTGTATTTTTTATTGTTTATAAATTCTAGATAAAAGATTATGCAGATGCCATTTGTCATGGCAACACATGCCTAACGTGACTATATATGACTTTGCTCGAGGCTTGGCCACACATGCCAATTTACGTGTACCTTCGTCTCTTCCATTTCAACCGTTTGAAGGAAGGCTGGCAGTCTCAACACCTGAGAATATTAACAAAGCGAAACAGGGAAAACTCAATGTATCTCTTCCTTGGTTGATTGAGAAGACTAATCTAAATTCGGAAGGACATCCAATCACTGGATCATCGCAACACTATGTTTTATATGACAAATTGCATGAATCCAACACAAGAGACCCACAGGATGTTCTCAGAAAAATCAGTCTGGTGCCAGAACTACAGGGTTGGCTGAACAGCCAAATTGCTGAGCAATTTTTTGCAGACTTGAGAAAAAACAAACTTTTGTAAGCTTCTGCTTATGGTCTGAGAACTGTCAACTCAGTTCCTGGAGGACTTCAGCCCTGCAGATCTTAGTTCCAACCCTTCTCCAACACACAAACAATGTAGTTTTTAAATAAGCCTGAAGGACGTGATTTGTTTAATTATGGTTGAAGCAAAACACTGCAGGGCAGTGGCCATCTAGGAACGGAGTTTGTTCTCCCCTGCTTTAGATGTTGGTTCTGCTGTTTAGAGCTGGTCCGTTTCTTTTGACCAGTCTTTCTTCTGCAAGTTGATTTGTAAATGAGAGTTCCATTGTTTGTTTGCTGGAGCTTGAAAGTTTGTTTCTTTTGCGAGCATTTCTAGAGCAGGTTTCTCATACTGGGGGTCTCTGTTTAATTCTGGATTTATCACTTTGTGTTGGTGACTTACCAAGGCAGAGAAACAAAATAACACTGTTCTCAAAGATTATGGATGCCCTGTCTATCTGAAACAGGCCCCCCATATGAGACGCACCGCTGTAGATGTTGTATGCAGAAAGGTTATTTTTACACCAAAACTTGTGTATGCATTCATGCATGTACTGTATGTATGCTTGTATGTGATAGAGAGAGAGAATATTAAGACTATTCTGATTATCTATTCATATATTCAATAACCTTGCGCATATATACGCTTGAACAACCTTTAGATTTTGTCACTGCAGTTATTCATGTATTTGTCCTTTTGCATTCTTGACAGGGAAATTGCATGTAGGATTATACCGGGAAAATGGACTGAAAAAACAGGCCTTGATTTACTGGTTGGCTGTCTATCTAATCTTTCCTTCTATCTATCTGTAATCTATCCATCTATGAAATTGTGCTTATTCCCGCCTTTCAATATAATTAAGGGTTTTCCAGGACAACCATATGGAAACGACTGTGGTATATTTATGTTGATGGTAAGATCTGTATTATGTTTTTTTTTGGTTAATTTATATTGTTTTTGTCGAAATACTGACTTGTTTTTCATTTAAAGTCTGCATTGTACATAGTGCTGGATGCCCCATTTGACTACACAATTGTAAGTATTAGAATAGTTTTCAGTAACTTTGAGACAATGTAACTTCCAAAGAGCATTACATTTTTTATGTTTTGAGGAGCTGGACATGGCAGAGCTGAGGAAATGGTGGTGCGTCATGTTAATGGAGAACTTCAGACTGGAACAGTAAGTTCTTTTTTGGATTTGAATATTTAAAGCTTTCATGAGAAAGTAATTATGTAATATTCAATCACTATTTTCCAGACATGGAAAATTGTTTGTCCACTATGCTGAGGAGTCCAAAGCCTTCCTGAGAGGTGAGCAGCAGCCTGTATTTAGGTTGCGAAAAAGGAGGTTTGAAGAAATCTCTCAGGTAAAAGCTAATACTTGGGAATCATCATAAGGTTAAAATGGCATGTTATCATGACAAACCAGGTAAACCTGTGCTGTATTTTTACCAATAACAGGAAGAGCCTTTCCACGTACAGGTAACATATGTTATCTTTTAGCAGCCCCTCAGGAAAATTACCAGTTACCTTAAAAAGGTAGTACTAAAGGTAATGGCTCAAACTCAGAATTTGTGTTTTTCAGGTAGATGAAACTGATCTTTTCACCCCTGAATTTGCATCAAAGAAGCAGGTGGTTCAGTCTCCACGAAAAGTAGGTATTGTTAGAGGGGTTACAGCCATTATTGTTCAGCATATTTTTATTTATCCTCTTTTGCAATGGCGTTTCTTAGGTGCGTGTCATGACGGATCTTAAAACTGCCAGTCAGTGGTGCATAGAGAACTCTAGGGATCTTCTCGGATCAGTTCAGCTTCCTGGTATACTGTGCATGGAGGATGAAGCTGCTGAGGCCTTGGAACCATTGTTCTGTGACGAGTTCAGCAAGGACGATCTTGTAGAGCCACTGACATTTGTTTTTGAATTTATGCAAGACATGCATGCATTTTTAGAGAATGTGGTGGACAAAATGCATCTGCAAATTTTTTGTCGAACACAAAATTGAAAGACCGTTTTATATTTGTATAGTCCGTAACATTTCATTTATTTTACGTAGTAAAATTATTCAACTACAGTAAATGTGAAAAACCCACATGCAACACCATGTTTTTATGTTTTATTATTTATTAAAGTCAACAATCACCAACTGCTGTGTGTGTCTTATTTTATGGTGTGTCAGTTTTGGAAAGAATATTATCATTGGCTGTGACTAAGAGACTTGTTAATTGATGATTTAATAATTCATTA
Source organism: Carassius gibelio (assembly GCF_023724105.1). Classification (NCBI taxonomy): domain Eukaryota; kingdom Metazoa; phylum Chordata; class Actinopteri; order Cypriniformes; family Cyprinidae; genus Carassius; species Carassius gibelio. The sequence continues at coordinate 997,729 of NC_068392.1, forward strand.
TTAAATGTTATATACATCTTTCATTTTACAATGAAGGAATATAAACAGGTGCTTGTTAATCAGTAATTTAATAATTCAATATAAAGTTTTACAATGACATAAAATTTGTCATTCCTACAATTAAGAAATATAAATAGGCATTTTTTTCCCTTTTTGATTTCAGTTTAATTACTATGTAATTGCAATTCATTTCAGGTCGGAATAAGTTTTTAATAATGTATTTCCATTAATAATGTATCTTGCCAATATGCGGACCATCTATGTAGGTAACGTTACATATGCAAAGCAATCGGACATTTTTAGTGTAGTTGTTCAACAAAGTCTTAATTTTATATAAATCCGAGCCGTGACCTAGCCACCAGACTTAATGGTACTCTTAAAAAAATTAGTCTCCACCTTTTTAAAATAGGATTTCACCTCGTGAAAAACTTTTTATTTACTTTTGAATGCGTGTGCCTGAGCGTGCATGTCCTCAAAGCGCATGCGTGAGGCTGACAGTGCATGCGTGTTAAGTGCGCATGCGCGGCTGAGAGTGCATCATGTCTGCAGCCAGACTCTATTGGTATGAACTCCCGAACTGAGTCAAATATGATTCGCGATCCCGCTATGAACTCTCGAACCGACTCAAATGATTCGCGATCCCGCTATGAACTCGCGAACTGAGTGAAATGATTCGCGATCCCGCTATGAACTCGCGAACTGAGTGAAATGATTCGCGATCCCGCTATGAACTCTCGAACCGACTCAAATGATTCGCGATCCCGCTATGAACTCGCGAACTGACTCAAATGATTCGCGATCCCGCTATGAACTCTCGAACCGACTCAAATGATTCGCGATCCCGCTATGAACTCGCGAACTGACTCAATTGATTCGCGATCCCGCTATGAACTCTCGAACCGACTCAAATGATTCGTGATCCCGCTATGAACTCGCGAACTGAGTGAAATGATTCGCGATCCCGCTATGAACTCGCGAACCGACTCAAATGATTCGCGATTGTCGTGTTTCTGTGAGTGAGGCGGAGCTCAGCTGCTGCTCGTTATAACTGACCACTCAGTCGGTCCCGAATTATTTAATATTTGCCTGTTAATTTTTTTTTTTTTTTTTGAGCGAATTTGAGTCGTGACATGTCAAAGGAGAACAAAAGCTGTGAACACAAGAAGGGTCAGATGTGTTCTGCGAGGTCCTGCAAACATACTGGCAAAATGAGGTAAGGAAATCGCCATCTTTATTATCTTTTGAAAATAGTAAAGTATAACCAGAGTTTACAAATGGGTAGCATAAAGGACATGTAACCTGCAGAAGATAAATAAATACCCGTGTGTGTATTTTGCATTGCTTTATCACAGATGATCAAGTTAGATGCTCACCTACTGTCTTGCTGGAAAGTTATGCGTTAATGTCTGTCTTTTAGAGATTTTCCCACATTTTCCTGATATGAATCCCATGCATTAGGTGTGTTATATATGTTTTTATTCTAATAATAGTTTCAAAGTGTTTTCTGAAACATGCAAGTGCAAATGTCGGTACAATTTTAATGAATTAATGAAAATGAATTTAAAAATGAGGATTGTTTAAAGCAGTGGTTCTCAGTGTAAGACCCTCTCTAGTGGTTTATTATAACACATTTTAATTTAAACTAAGTTTATTTACCTGTACGTAAGCACAGTGTAGTGTTAATGTTCAAACTGTATTTACCATGGTAAAGTGGCCGACAACAATAAATATTCTTATTAGAATAAAACTGCCACGTTTTTTAACGGTAGAGCTGTAGCTGAATAGTTTGGCCTACTACGCTGCTGAAATTTAATGTTGGTCATTATGGTGGAACTTAATATTTAATAACAAATATTTTCTGAAGTGGTATTTGGTATAGAAAGTTTGAGAACCAATGGTTTAAAGAAATGGTATAAAATGAAATCCTGCTTTTTAAGAACTTTTCAGTAAACCATTTCTTCTTTCCCCTTGTAGAGTCATCGAGGATCCAGTTTATTCTTGAAACATTGGTAAGAAATTGTTCATCTGCTACATTGCACTGTCACTTCTGCTAGAGATGCTTTGACCTTTTGTGATAGGTTTTGATTGTACTTCGTTTAATAAAAATGTACTTAATTTGATTTGACTTGTTTTTCTACACTGTAATGTTAGTGTTCTGATTAAAACAGTGTAACTGGGGGCTCTGAAAACACTGCTTATGAATAATTTGTGAATTGTAAACTTTCAAGTTATTGTGAAACGTTGTGAACATGCCTAAACTCACTGGTTAAATCTTATGTGTCCTCCAGAAGTTTGCGCTCTGCAAGTGAACGACTCCTTGTGGTGCCATCCCAAAGAAGTTCACAATCACTCTCACGGATCTTTTCCTGGACTATTTGGATTGTTCTACTACATGTTTTTATCAATACATCCGTGCATATTCTGCATCATAAAGTTTGGGATTATTTTCATCTGTTTTATACAGTATGTTTCCAAAATAAAACTACTGTTTTACAGTTGTGAGCATTTGATAGTTTATTGAAGTTGATTGTAAAGCCATTGCTGCCAGTCATTTGATTGTTAGTCTTTATCATGTACTGTTGATCTAAATGCAAACTAGGATCTAATTGAACATACAAGTGTGTATTTATACATGGTGCCAGGTACGACGGTGAAACAACATCGTGTCATCAACGTTGAGTAACTTTTCAAAATCAACACCTCATTCAGCGTTAATCCAAGGTCTGCAGAACGACCATAATTCACCCGTGATGCAGGTAAGACGGTGAAACAGCGTCACGATTTCAACTGTGAATCCAATTTGCAAAATCGAAAGGTAATTCAACGTTGATTCAAGCAAGGTACCTGATGTTGTTTCAACGTTGAATCAAGGTTGAAATGCCGGCTGGGTACATACATACATACATACATACATACAGTACAGACCAAAAGTTTGGAAACATTACCATTTTTCATGTTTTTGAAAGAAGTTTCTTCTGTTCATCAATCCTGCATTTATTTGATCAAAAATACAGAAAAAACAGTAATATTGTGAAATATTATTATAACTTAAAATAATAGTTTTTTATTTGAATAAAAAATTTATTTGAATATACTTTAAAAAATAATTGATTCCTAATTGATTCCTGTGACAAAAAGCTGAATTTTCAGCATCATTACTCCAGCGTGATGTGTCGTTCTTGAACGATTCGTTCATTTTGAACGAATCTTTAGTGTGATTCGGGAAGAACGAGTCGTCTCGGGGAGTGATTCGTTCAGTCGCGCATGCGCATTATTCCATGGGTTCTGTTCTAGTCGTAGTAATTCACCTGTCAGTCAATGCAGTCTTGAGCCGGAAAGAGAATTGATTAGTTCATAGTTCTGGTCTATCGGGTTTTTGACTCGTTCCTCAATCACGTGACAGCCCAATACATTAAACCCAATGCAGCATGAGCCGGAAAGAGAATTGATTAGTTCATCTCATGAGTCTTCGGGTCGAGTCATTCCTTAATCACGTGACAGACCCATGCGCTAAAACCATAGACCGTAAAATAATGCAGAGAATTGAATAGTTCATCTTTCTGTTCTTCGGGTTTTTCGTTCTTTTGTCCCGCGATGTGACAACATTGGCTAGAGTAATTAGTTCATTTACAACTTTCCTTACAAAATGGGTGCGTAGTACTTATTTATTATTAGTATTATTTACTCTTACAGTAACGTGATGCATTTCTGGTTTCAAATTGTTGCTTTTAATTTCTGTCATGGTGGTACTTTTCCATAACACTGAATGTGGAAATAAAGAGTTGGTTATGCTTAAAATGTTGATCTTTTTTTCTGTTTGTTTGTTTGTTTTTGTTTAGTTGTGCAGTTATTAAATCAGATTATCTGTGTAAACCATACTTTTGTAACATATGACACTTTATAAACATTAAAAACACTGTACATACTTTTCAATTGTTGTTTTTGTGCCAGAAAAGCTTTGTAACAAAGAGGACAACTATTCCAAAATAAATTAAAATAAAAATGTAAAGATAAAAGATAATAAAGCCACAGGGTCTAATAACCTTAACAAATGAACTTTAAAAGTACAATATAAAAAAAAGAAAAACTAAATATTGCACAACAAGCTTTGCTTTTTTTACATAATAATTTTAAATGAATGCGTTTTAAAATAAATAACACTTTTGTGCCAAAATAAAAACTTTATATCAAAGAGGATAACTATTCCCAAAATAATTTTAAACCATTTGAATAAAAAATAAATGAAAATTAAGAGATACTAAAGCTACGGAGCCTTATAACAATAACAAATTACCTTTAAAATCACAACAAAAATATTGCACAACAAGCTAGTCTTTTTCTAAATAAATAAAAATAAATAAGCTTTAAAATAAATAACACACTGTGGCTATATTTTTAGGACTTGCTTTAAGGCATGTTTGCATTATAAAAATAAAAAAAACAAGCTCCCTGACCTTGGATGGGCTGAGTCTGTGAGTTCTTCTGTCTGAGATAATCTGCCCAGTTTTAGAAAAAACATTTTCAGATGGCACGGATGTGGCCACAATGCAAAGTCTTGTCTTTGTGACTTCAGAAAGGCTTGTGTATACTGGTGAACATCTCCTCCACCAGGCCAGAGGGTCTGATGTGTGGGGTAAGAGTGGCTCTGCAAGGTTGGCATCTCCATCATAGCATCTGAGGTCTCAGAAGAGGTAGCAGAAGGCTCAAACTTAACCTCTCGTCAAAGTCTTCCCAAAACATGGCCCTGCACTGGCAGCGCACCAGGATCTGAAACTCCTCACTCTGAGCTGGGTTAAAACTGTTAAAGCTGAAGTTATCATAACCTTAATGTCTTAAACTAACATTAATAATTCAAATTCAAAATGTTATTTGCTTTTAATGTATGTCATTATGTCCTTTTTTGAGCAATCTTCTTATACATATATTACACCAATATGTCAAGTCTGCCTAGGAAAAGCAATTATTATACCAGCAAACTCAAAATTGGAGTAAAAATGAACAAACTAGTCTATAAATACTTTTTTATTGTAAGCTTGGATTATTATATTATTATATAGCCTAGTGTTTATTTACCGATAGACAGTCAAGAAGACAAATTAATCAAAATTTTATTTATAACAGGGTTTTATTTATTTATAAAATAATAACAAACCACAGATCCTCAACAAACAGTAACAAAAACACAGTGACAGAAATGTCAGAAATAGCGCATGGGTCTGTCACGTGATTAAGGAACGAGTCAAACTCGACCCGAAAGACTCATGAGATGAACTAATCAATTCTCTTTCCGGCTCGAGACCGCGTTGGTTTTGCGTATGGGTCCGTCACGTGATTAAGGAATAACTTAAACCCGAAGACTTCTTGTCAGATAAGAGGTGAGGTGAGCTAATCACAGACTGAAGACCCAGGTAAAGAATGAATCTTTTTTTCTTTATCTTATAGCATTTTAGTTTTGTATTGTTTGTAGTGTGATCAACGTTTGCGTAAGTACTAGATGTGTTGGGGAGGTAGCACTTAATATTTTAATAACATTTTGCTAAAATGAACGAAATGACTCGAAAAAAGATTCGTTCATTTTGCTGAACGAGACTCAAAAGTCCGAGTCGGTAAAATGATCCGAACTTCCCATCACTACTTCAGTGTCACATGTAACATCAGTCTATCACATGATCATTTAGAAATCATTCTAATATTCTGATTTATTATGAGTGTTGGAAACAGTTCTGCTGTCTAATATATTTGAATAAAAGGTTAAAAAGAACTGCATTTATTCAAAATAAAAAAGGTAAAATTCTAATATATATTCTAATAATATATTTTCTTTACTATCACTTTATCAATTTAACACATCCTTGCTGAATAAAAGTATTGATTTTATTTAAAAAGAAAAAATTACTGACCCCAAATTACTGATCAGTAGTATATATTGTTATTACAAAATATTTATATTTTAAAAACACAGCTTTTTTTTTTTTTTTTACTTTTTATTCAAAGTATCCTACAAAAAGTATCACATGTTCAGAAAAAATATTAAGCTTTGATAATCAATCATCATATTAGAATAAATTCTAAAGGATCATGTGATAACGATCCTAAAAATTCAGCTTTGCATCACAGAAATAAATGACAATTTAAAGTATAATAAATTAAAAAAAATGATTTTAAATTGTAATAATATAATCACAATATTACATTTTTTTCTGTATTTTTGATCAAATAAATGAGGCTTGATGACCAGAAGAAACTTCTTTCAAACACATAAAAAAAAAAGTCATGTTTCCAAACTTTTGGTCTGTACTGTACATACATATGGCATCCACCAATCCTACAATGCGTCGCTGCTGCAAGTTAGGCTGCACTTCAGTCAAAATTAATTATTTTTACTAATAACACGTTACTGCCCAACACTGGACAAACTGACTCAAATGATTCGCGATCCCGCTATGAACTCGCGAACTGACTCAACTGATTCGCGATCCCGCTATGAACACGCGAACTGACTCAACTGATTCGCGATTGGAAGGAGTATTGTTGGAAAAACATTATTAGATATTTTATAACACCAATACAAACAGCCAAATACAGTAATAACACTTCAAAATGTTGGCGAAACTGTGGATGCAATGAAGCAAACCATTATCATATATTTTGGGAATGCCTACATATTCAGGAATATTTGGATTAAGTAGATCCTTACCTCTCAGGAAAATGTGCCGTGCCATCTCAGGCTATCTTATTTTTTTCATTTTTTTCATTTAACTAATTTAAATGTGTGTTTTTGGTCAACCCTGTTACCAACATATTAATTACTTTTTGAAAAGGTTTTAAATACATGTATAGAACAAATCTGATATACTGTGGAAGATATACTCCCCCTTGTTACATTAAGAGTGTTTGTGAATTGAGAATATTGAAAGTTTTATTTTTTTAAGGGGATGAATACGTTCATTTCCAAATTACACTATCCCAGCATCTTCTGTTTTAAGAAAAATGTATGGAAACAAAAATTAAACACCTCAATTCAATTTTGAGTGGATTATTAGCCTCTCTTACTAAACATTTACAATTAATTGATTACATTTTTATTTACATTTTTTAAGTTATATTAGAATATTATACAAGTAACAGGGTTGACACATCAGTTACAGGGTTGACAACAGCTACCGTATTGATTATACTGCTTGTTTGAGTTACAATTATGGTTGTAATGGAGTCTTAATTGGACATTCATAAACCTTTAATTCAACATGACTAATCAGCATATTATGTAGACGGCTCTATTGAGATATTTTAGCATAAAAATGATGAAAAACCGAAACGTATCTGTTTGCATGAACTTTAACTTTAAAATGTTTTAACTGTTGCCCCGCCTTCTACTTCTCAAACCTCATACTTTCTATGATATTGTGCTGAGAAAACACAGATTTACCCATTCTGTGTTGGTAGTGGCGTGTACCACAGTTTGCTTTGCCAATTGAGAAACTTGATTGGTAAACGGTTTGCCAGAATATACCCTGACCCAGATCTATCCCGTTAGTGAAGCATTGGTTTCCACACTGGTTTCATTAAATAAATAAAGGAAATTATTATTTTAAAAGATTCACGAATAAGAATCATCTGTTCACGAATTGAATCGTGAACTTGCATTACCGAGCCAAAGATGATACTGAACATTTCGAATGAATAAAGAAGTTCATCTGTAAACCACATAAAGCTATTGTTTGACTTCATAAACCTTTATTTTATGCATGCTTCGTATGGATCTGTTGACTGAATGCATAGTGTGATTTCTAGGAGAATGTTTGTGTCGTTATGTGCTTGTAACGGGAAAAAATCAGTCGCGGTATTGTTTGAAATCCCCAAACTTAAATATTAAATTAATAAATTACATCAAAATAAAAGTAATCACTGGTAATCTAAAATAGTTTTCAGATGTTACTGTAATCTGATTACCCCTTATTTAAAATGTAATTTTAACGAAATACAGTTACTCATATTTTGTATTTTACATACGTAACGCTGTTACATGTATTTCGTTACACCCCAGCCCTGATTATTTATGATTGTGTAGCATACTGTAAATGTAAGTAGTTCACATGCCATCAAATAATCATACAAGTCACACAAGCTTGATTTATTTTTTGACAAGAAAACTTTTTCAAACTATTTGGATGGAGTGCATGTATGGAGAGTATCCCAAATGCAAACTGAAAAGCTTGTTAATTTATTGACTTCTCATAATAAAAAAAATAATGACTTTTGATTTATAAAGCACATTTATAAAACCCAATGCACTTGTGTGTATCAGTATAGATCAGTAACCTCAACATATTTTAGCCTATCTATCAGTAGAATAAATAAAAAAACATGATTTTTAGGGATAAAAACTGTAAAAACATGTATATTATGTATACTATTTGTAAGAAAAGTATGTCTGTTAAAATTCTCAGTCATCCAGGTCATAGTTATCCAAGAAGGGTTGGCTCAGGGGTGACAACCCCACAGAGGTTAAATGCCTGGCACTCCCCATCAGTCATTTAGAAATGAAGAAACCCCTTGGATGAGAGGCAATAGCTTCAAATATGGACGTACCTAGTCCAGTTGCCCTTGATTTAACCCTTCTTGTGTATACAACATGGGTAAGACACACAAAAGCGTACTTGGGTCAACCCTCTTACCCTGGAATGGTTACAGGGTTGACGGTAACAGGGTTGACGAAAAAGGTTATTGCCGGCCATTACTAGCCATGAGGTATAGGTAATGACACTACATTACGTGCCTTAATGAGAGGCTTAAATATTATCATATATGTAAATTTTTAAATATGTACAAAAAACTTTTTAACATATGCTTTTCTGGTAACAGGGCTGACACAATGAGCGTGTCCCTGTCTTTCAGACATTACATAACCTCAAAGAAAATTCATTAAAAAGAAGAGAACACTTACTTGTCTTCTACCATCAACTTCATGAAAGTCAGATAATGTCACTTCCTGGAACTGATGCAACTTTTGGAACAGTCCATTATCTTTAAAGAGGTGTTTTTATAAAAAGTAACAGGGTTGACGAGAACCTAGGGACCCGACTAAATTGTGTGTTTTTTTATTTTATTTGACACGTTAAGAATAAAATCCATTTATGACTAATGAACTGACACTTAAGGCTTTATACAAGTATATGTTTTTTTATGATAGTTTGACTTTTTTGGCCTCGATAGCAAGTAGAAGTAGAAAAATCTTACTGAGGGACAGGCCATTTTCAACATTTCTTCAAGATGCTTTGTACAAAAATGTGATTAAAATCCTTTAAAAACCAAAGAAACAGAAAATAATTTATTCTTATATTACACTCTCGGAAAAAAAGGTACAATTTTGTACCAAAGAAGGTACAAACCCTTGTCACTGGGGCGGTACCTTTTACTGGTACAAAATTGTACCTTAATGTGAAGTAACAAATTTGTACCATTATAGTTTGTACCTTTAAGGACATTATTTGTACCATGGAAAACCAAAATGTACCTTTTTTTTTTTTTACTTACTGGTACAATATTGTACCTTTATCTAAGGTACAAATTTGATCCTTTAAGGTACCACCCCAGTGACAAGCCCTTTTGTACCTTAACCGTGTCAAATATGTTCCTTCAAGAACTATTAAAGGCCATTTTTCTATTGAATAAAATCAATTTAATATGAGAAACAATACACATAAATACATTGTATTTGAATACTTTGTTACAGGTTATTTTGTAAAATACATCTCTGCAGTTTACAATGAAGATTTCAAACATTTTTAACAGGACATTTCTCCATTTGCTACAAAATATTTCACTAAAATGTCACAATATGTCAATTTCATTTTCCCATCTACAAAAAAAATAAGCTATTCACAATACACATAAATACATGTTTGAATACTTTGTTACAGGTTCAAATATTTCTTGTTTTGTAAATACATCTGTACACTTTACAATGAAGATTTAAAAAATTTTAACAGAACATAAAAACATTTCTCCATTTATAATATAAAATATTTCACTAAAATGTCAATTTCATTTTCCAATCTACAATAAAAATTCACAAGCTATTCACAATACAACTTAAGACTTTTAAATTTTTAACTTCCACACAATAGCCTTGAATTTACATAACATTAACAGTTTTAAAGGAGTAATTAAATTATGTATAGCATTATAAACATTTTAATGAGATGTAAACCTAATGTTTTGTAGGTGTGTGACTATGCATATCTGGCTCTTACATACAAATGGTCATCAACCACATAAAGGTCAAGTGCCTGTTGGTCAAGTTCCTCTGCTGGCATCACACAAAACCAATCCTTATCATTTGAAACACGAAATGCATTGAAATGAGAGTCAAACGATTGTGGGAGCAACAGTTTCCCACACAGTATCCACAATGTATCTACACTGAAAACGTACTTAACCTGAAAGAATAAAGGAACTTCCTCTGTATGCACAACATCAATAACAAACACATCTTTGGTGCTGTACTTTGCATTATTTACACGTTGAAGTGTTTTACCTGCAAAATCTATGGCTTGACAACTTTTGTGACATTTAAGTGTATTTTGAAGCTCTCTGGGTAAAGATGTAAATGGAGTGCGTATGCTTGTTCCAGTCACTTTTTCATAATCACTCAACATGCTTTCTGATGAAAACTCCCAACACTGTTTGAATTGGTGTCTTTTGCTTAAGGAAGCAGCAATATTCATGAATGTCTGTGAGGAACAATTTGGACATGCATAGGGTCGTGGCATCCTCTCAGTCTAAGATAAAATAATCCTGACAACAGCAGTTGGCAATGGTTTGTCACCAGGTGCAGTTAGCTTCAACACATGCCTTTGGAGAAAGAGTAGTGTGTTCCTGTTGTATGAGGGACGAAAGGTTGAATACAAAATACGTGCAAAAAGCAGAGAGAACACCGTCCTCCACCCCAACTGCTCAGCAAAGATCCCTTCATTTTCACAGTGCTGAAAATTCTCTTCTCGCTGAAGACCTGTTTCCAGTTAGACGCTCCCAAAATCTGTACAGTGGGATATGGTGTGGCTGGTTCTTCCTAAACAGAATGGAAAAAACAATATTACAAACATCAAAAGTAAATCTGGATTAAATTCATATTCCCAATGACTAGTTACAACTGTCTATCTACACTTAAGCCAGAATAGTTTTTATATCATCTTACTTTCAGGGATGCACCGAATAAATTCAGGGCCAAAACTTCTAGATGCACTTGGCCGAAAACTACTTTTTAAAAAATAATTATTAATTTCTTATTTAAAAAATGTGAACGTTTTACTCTCGAATTAATGATTTAACATCCCGCCCCCCAGGCAGCTTACAGCCTGTATAAAGACGTACAATATTCAATTTGTATTTTCAATACAAGCTGTCTAAACGGAAAACATGCATACCACAAAGACTCTCTGCAACAGCTTCTCTTCTGGCATCCATGTAGTGTGCTTCTATAACGGATTTCCCCTTAGCCAAACTCAAAACATTGGACACAATTTTGCTGAAGGAATCCTGGAAACACCGGCTTAAATTTACGGCATGCATTCGACCCATTTCCTGGAATAACAAATACAAATACGAAAAAAAAAACAAAAAAAAACAATTAATTTAAATTAATGTTATTTCTTTTCTCACCATAGTATAAAGCAACAGTTCACACACCATGCTCTAATGGGAACTTTAAACTATTTTTCAGCACTGAACTAGTGAATATTGCCATAATAGAATTAAAAAAATTTTTTTTAACTGTAGCAAGAACCAACTGGTGCTGAAACAGCAGGTTTCATGACCTTTTAAGCATGTCTATAAATTGTATATTACTTCAATGTCTAAAAAATAAATATTAAACAGTTGACTTACATATCCATTTCCCTCTGCATCTCTCAGGTAAGGGTATTTGGAGATAAGAGCCTTGACTGCACAAACATAGTCACTGTTTGAAGGATATCTATCAGAAGATTAAAAAAAGTGCGCAAATTTACTACAAATGTTTACCAGGGTTTGGAATTTAAAAAACAAAATAGTGTTTATTAAACTTACAGTGTGTGCTGAGCCATAGTCTCGTGCAGCACTCGTACAATTTTATGCCGGTAAGTGCTGATCTTATGACATGATTCTTTGTTATCCAATTTTAACTGAACATCCTTTGGGAATTTGGTAGTGAGAAGACGAGAAATGGGGCTGAAATTCTTTGCTCTTGGCTGTTTAGACAGAGGAATGAGACAGAATAGAGATGAAAGAGTATAAAAATGTTCATATCACGATTATAGTGACCAAAATGATCTCTGAATTTTAACAGCATTAGCTACGTTTACATGGAAATAAACAGAATGAAATAAATACAATTGATGAATCCGAACAAGGTGTTTACATGAATGATAAATAAAGTAATCGGGTTGATGTGCGCGTTTATGTGTCACAAGTTTCAAATCGGATTTGATGTTTTGACATGCGCACACTGCACAAATATACAGAGTTTCCGGCTGTTCGCGCATAAATATTCTCCTCTATTGGTTATTTATTTGTTTTAAACAGCAGACATAATATTAATTTGTCTCTGGTCATAATTTAGAGCAGATTAACCGTTTTGCCGTGCTGCTTATTGATCACGCAGGAAAAATGCCCCTCACCACGGCCAAAACCAGACATCTTTGGATAAGAATCCAAAACAAGGACTGGTGGGACGTTGTCCTGCTTCACTTCACAGAGACGCAAGTGAAATTAGGATTTTAGAATGACGGGAAACGTATTAATATGACACTTTATTCAACAGGAAGAACAGCTCGTTCCACGCATCATACGTCATTACGCTATTTAACGTCATTGCACAGTCCTTTCAGTTTCGTTTTTCAATCCGGTTCTCTCGATCGGATTACAAAAGGGATAAACCGCCCATTTCAATCCGATCTAAATTTCATCCGGATCAAGCTAAATCAGATTGATTAAGGTGTTTACATGAAGGTTTTTTAGTCCGTTTGAGCCATCAATTAAATTACAAGTGTCCATGTAAATGCAGCTATTGATAAAATGTTCTGGAATGTTCAAAAAGTACTCACATATACTGAAATCACTTCACAGAGTTATATGTCGAAACCAACAAAAATAAGCAGCATTATGCACTTTTTGTAACATAAAATGATGGCCAGATTTTAAATAAACAAATTAATTAACCGACTTAATTCATTTGGACTTATTTTACGATCTCTTTATTGAAGTTTTGAAGCATCAGAGTTTTGGGTTAATAGACTTCTAATAAAGTTACTTCTGTGAAATCTTTCAGACTTTGAAGTGCAGTTTTACTGTGCTTTATCAAGACTGACATCAATGTCATTCTGGCAAAAAAATTAATACAAAATTTAAGGACTTAAAGAAAATCAGTCAATCAGAAGAAAATATAAGGGAACATAAATAAAACAATACTAATACTTGCCTCAAAGCTGAAGGTGTAGTCAGACTTTCAGACGGTTCTTCACGCTGGTTCTCTTCAAGTTGTTGGATAAGTTTGATAAATTTAACTTGCTTCTTAAAAGACTTCTCAAAAAGTTGTGCTATCATGTGATCCGTGAGACCAGCACTGACAGTTTCCCCATCAACTTCAAAATCTAAGAGTCAAAGAGACATTTGCTAAGTTTCAAAAAACTTACAATGAATGAAATGTATATGACTTATAGATAGGGCAGAATCAGGCAACGTTAATCACACTATTTTAAACACAGGGAAAGAGTGATGGGCAGAACACAAAGAACACACGTCACAAGTTTGTCTGGACTTTTGCAAGATATATACTTTTTGAACATGCACAAGACGGACGTTATTTGTATATCGGAGTTGGGTTTGGGCTGAAAACATGAAATGCACAGAGTTTAATAGGCACGAAACCGTATGTGTAACGAATGTCAAACGTTAAATTAACGCCTGGTTCAGATTACACGATAACATTTAACAGATCAGTTTGACGCAGGGTGTCGTGGGGATTCATAAACCACAACGGGCATCGGGACGCAAGATTCAATAGTTTCATCTCGTATAGTGTGTCATAACTGCCCACTGCTCCGGGTGTGTGTTCACAGTGTGTGTGTGTGTTCACTGCTCTGTGTGTGCGCGCACTTCGGATGGGTTAAATGCAGAGCACGAATTCTGAGCATGGGTCACCATACTGAATGTCACGTCACTTTCATAATAGGCGACAAACAATGTCGCGAGTGCGATGCTTCACGACATCACGACTAGCATGTTTAATTTTTAACGGTCATCCACGACGGTTCTGTCAAGAGTGAGTGAGTATGTGAGCGAGCAACAGCGAGTGAGTGTGTGTGTGTGTGTGCGCGAGTGAGTGAGCGACAGTGTGTGTGGGCGAGACACCGTGACTATCATAACTGACACAAAAATCTTGTAAATTAATCTGAACCAGGCATAACTTAATTTACCAGAATTGCAGCACACAAACTAAATCACTTTATACTATAAGCGGACGGTTAATAGCACTGGATTCGTACATAAGCTAAATAAACTTGCTAATGCCATGTTTAAATAGCTGTAACATTTTATACATTTTTGATTTGATTAAATATAAA